>NW_020956574.1:0-61679 GCF_003031625.1 Empidonax traillii
TGGGGATGGGGGCTGAAGGGGCTGCCCGGGGCTGGGGACCGGGCAGTCCGAGGTAAACAGCGTCTCTAAGGTGATACTTTTTTTTTGCGATGTCGTTCTTCCTACGCGGGTTGTTTTAAAAAGCTGATGAGGCTGAGCGATGTCAGTACCTTGGGTTTGGCAGCTGGGAGGTTTTGCATAAAGCTCCTGCCTCTTTAGCCTTATGGATATATTTTTGATAGGACTAAAACGTCACACGTTTCTTTGGTCCTTGTTTCTTAATATTTGAAGCCGGTTTCACAAGACGGCTTAACGGGTCTGAGGCAAGGGGCAGATTTATTGGACTCTCGGGCGTTTGTCTCTTTGCTGTGCCATCTGTGGGGAGCAGGCAAGGAACCTCTTCACCCTTCAAAACAAACTCTCCTAAAATTCTGATTCATACCCTCAGTATTCGGGCTACCATCCCCGCCGCTCTTCTGGAATTGACACTAATTTCATCCAGATTCGTCAGTGCTGGAAGCAGATTTATCTTGGAATGGCAAAAATAAAAGAGCCGTGCCAAGGTATTTAACTTGCAGGCTCTACAGAAGGGAAACTCCTTTGGATCAGGAGCGGAAAAGCAGAGCCTCCCGAGGAAATCAGGACCAGGGGAGGGCTAAGGAGCAGTAGAATTAAAGCCTACCTCCCCAGATCCTCGCTTTTTTTTTTTCCCCAGGAAAGCCCTGGGCTTTAACACGCGAACGCTCAGGAGCGGCCGGCAGCAGCGGAGAGGGCAGTGGGAAAGCGGCCATCCTGGCAAAGCCATCCCTGCCCGCCGTTTCTCCCACCGGTTCCCGGTCGGTGCCCGCTTGCTGCCTCCCTGGAGCCGCTGCCCGGCTGGCAGGGCTCGACCCCCAGAGTCGCTCAGCGTTAGAGCAGCGGTCGGGACGCGACCTCTTTCCCCCTCCATCTCCTCCCTGCGCGGAGGAGCGGAGAGAAGAGCCCTGCGGCGGGGAGGGTCGGGAGGAGCCGGCCCGGGACCCGGGGGAAGGAGCCGAGGGATGGAGCCGCTGCCGCCTGTCCGGGAGCGCCTCCCCGCGGCCGCCGAGGGCGCGGCCGGGAGAGGGGAAGCCCCGCCGGAGAAGCCCCTGTCCATTTTCCACCGTGTTGAGCTGGCACGCCTGCCATGTAAAATTAGTTCCTCCTATGCCTACTGGAGCTGCTTAAATTTTGTAAGAGCCTGGAGCGGCAGTGGGTTTTTCCCAGTAAGTCAGAGTGGAAGATGCCATCCATGAGCATGGAATGAAAGCACCCTGAGCAGCGAAGAAAGGACAGTGGCAGATATGGTCAGGGAGATGGTTTCTGCCAGGGAATGTGAGATTTCAAAAATTTGTTCTTTATTTTGCTTTGTCAGAGTAGAACTGACTGAGTTCCAACTTTCAGGTCATTTCAAGAATGAGGCTAAAACCAGGAGGTGGTTAGTGTAGCAGCCTCTATCAATTTGTGGTCTGAAAATTGCATTTAAAATTATGTAAGCTTAGTTTGAAATGTGTTGACCTTCCTACAATAAGAAGGAAACCCCAGAGCAGAAGCTGCACCGAATAAACCAAGATAAAAACTGCCAGGTAACTGGACAGAACTTTTCTTTTGTCTAAGCTACACTGACATGTAAATTCATACTGGGATAGCCTGAAGAGAAACATATTCTAGCTCTGCTTTACTGCAAGCCTTTCCCTGAGCGTCTGAGATGCATTCAGCTGCAGGAAGGTAGGTTATAGCGACAAAATACTCGAAGGATATCCTGAGAATTTTGGTTGTTTTTGTCCCGTGAATGCAGAAAGATTTGATTTTGGAAGCGAGAAGTGAAAAGAACTGAAAATAGTTTTAACTTCATGGATATGCCTGGCAGCTGGAATGCCACCAACAAGGAGTCCTCACTGTTAACAGCTGGGTTTGGAAACTGGAGAAAGGATTTTAACAATTTCAGGTAGCTGGGGATCTCTCTCAGTTTCTAGGTTCCACCTTGTCTTCTGTGAAACAATTCATCCTAACTTATGAACTGACTCAAGAATTCTAATTACTGTAAGCCAACCCGAAATTTGTGTAGGAAAGGAGTGAAGGAAAAGAGAAGGCCAAGCAGCTTGGGGTTTGGAGGAAGACTGGAGAACAGCGTGGCAGAAAGGGTAACATGCTGAGGGTTTTTTTCTTGCAGTCAGCTTGTTGCCTTCTCAGGACTTTTCCTCCTTATCCTGGAGGCTGTATTCTCTCTCCCCTTCCCTCACCCTGCAAAGGTGTCTTTACAGCCATTTACATCCTCATCACCTGGTAAGAGAAGCCCTTGTGTTTCCCTCTTGTCAGCAACCTGTGCTGGGCCACAGCAACTGCTGACGTTGCCCATGCTTAGAGTTGGCTTCACTTAAACAGTAGACAGGGCATGAGTAAACAGAGCTTAAATGCACGGCTGAAAATGACAGTGCTGCCTAGTAGAACCTCTGGTCTGTAATGAGAATTACCATTATTATCAAGTTCCTCAGCTTGGACTTCTTCCAGATATACTGAAGTGTAGTTAGTTCATTCCCAGTGACAAGTGGTTCATTATAAATGAAGAAAATCTTGGCTACCAAGAATGCCTTTGTGAGTAATGAGCACTTGAGTATATAGTGTTTCAAATGGGAGGCTCCAAGGCATTTATTGAGGGTCCTGTGCTTTGACTGTTGGTGTCTTTTTCTTTTTAAAGAGTGGTAGAAGGAGGCCATAGTACTCCACCCATTTTCTTACAGAAAGTCTCTTTATGAAGAACAGAGAAAAAAAAGTAGACTTCCCTTTAAAGTTAGTTATGAGTCCAGCTAGGAAGACTTCAGCCATTACAGTGGAATGACATCAACTCACGCACATCTGAGACTTTCTATAGGAACTAGCAGTTAGTTTCCTATGGGAAAGTTCAGCTACAGAGGAATATAAAAAATCCAGACCCTGAGGAAGGACTGAGAAATAGAGAAGTATTCTAGGGGAAAATAGAAAAATTATTCTTGAGCCTGACAAAAGAAACTTTCTTGTTCAACAGCTATATTAGGGCAAAGCATAATAAAACCAGCTTTTCCACATTAATATTATTTATCTTAAATGATGATAGTCTGTGATGGGCTGAAAATAAAGAAAAGAAGATGCTTCCTCATACAATACATGTAGTTAAGCTCTGGAACTCCTTGATGCAGAACATTATGGATACAAAATTTCATATATCTTCAAGGAAAGACTGACAAACTATGGAAGAAAAATCAACTGAGGTTTCCCTAAGGGAAACTACCTCTTCTTAAAAGTCCATTGGGTGCAACTGGTTGTAAGTTAAGAAACTATGAGGTAGGATTGATTACCTTATTCTTATCCTCTACCCTAGGCATCCACACTTTCCCAGTGTCAGAAACAGGATTTTAGACCAGGCAGACCTTTGTTCAGGCAAGGAGAGCTATTCTTATGCTGTCATTACAGTATTTTCTTATTTTGACACCTTATAATTTATCCCTAGGTATCACAAAGTCACAGAATGGATAAGATTGGAAGGTAGCACGGTGAGTCATCCAATGCAACCTCCCTGCTCAAGCAGGGTCATCCTAGAACACATGGCTCACAGGACTGAGTCCAGATAGTTCTTGAATATCTTCAGCAAGAGAGACCCCACAGCCTCTCTGGGTGATCTGTTCCAGTGTGTGGTCACCTGCACAGTAAAGAAGTTTTTCCTCATATTTGGGTGGAACTTCCTGTTCATCAGCTTCTGCCTGTTGCCTCTTGCCTCATTGTTCAGCACCACCAAGAGGAGCCTGGCTCCATCCTCTTGACACCCTCCCTTCAGATACTTACAGACAATGATGAGGTCCCCTCTCAGTCTTCTCAAGGCTGAACAGGCTCAGCTCCCTCAGCCTTTCCTTGTAAGAGAGATGCTCCAATTCCTTATTGTCTTCGTAGCCCTCTGCTGGACCTCTTCTAGGAGCATCACATCTCTCTTGTACTGAGGGGTCCAGAACTGGGCACAGCACTCCAGATGTGGCCTCACCAGGGCTGAGCAGAGGGGTAGGATCCTTTCCCTCGACCTGCTGGCAATGCTCTTCCTAAGACACCCCAGGATACCATTGTCCTTCTTGGCCACAAGGGCACAGTGCTTGCTCATGGACAGCTTGTTGTCCACCAGGACCCCCAGATCGTCCTCCTCAGAGCTGCTTTCCAGCAGGTTAGCCCCCACCCCAGCCTGGTGCACAAATGTCTTGTATTTGAATGGCACTTGATAACACTTCATCTCTACACAGGCATTCTTGGTCTGACAATTAGTTGTTTTGCCTATAGTGTGAGGCAGATGGGTGAATTATTTTGTTCACATCTCTACACAAAGAGACATGCCTATGCAAAATCCTCTCCATGTGTGCAGGCATATGTAAAACAGTCATTCCTCTTCAGATTTAGTACTAACGGAGCAATAAACAAACCAACTCTTTTAAGGTAACTTTGTATATAAAAGTTAATGTTTAAATGTGCGCATTTCTGCTATACCAATAACTTAGACTGCCATAAACAAGTGATGTCTCTCTACAAAATCTTGTGCCTGGGATGATTCTACTCTGTTTTCAAAACCTTCAGATACTTTTTCATATGACTGCATGCACTCCAGGGCTTAGATCTGTGAGTCACAGTAATCTCCAGATGTCTTAGGGAAGTCCACACATCTTTTCCAAAACCTGAGTTAGCTACTTTAAGGTCAGGGAGGGTTTCTTTACACAGTACTGTAAAATGTGGTTTATGTATATCCTAGTAAGTGAACCCTGGCTCAGACTTAGTGTTCCATGTTGGCCAAGGGAAAAAGTGTCAAAATTATGCTAAAACAAAAACACCCTCTGAATCTGGCATCAGAAACAAGCTGTGGTTAAACTGTAGTGCTTTACTTAGCTAAAAAATTATAATTATTACTTCTTATAGACAACAACTGTGTCTACAGGATGAAGAGGCCTCAAAATCATAGGAGTCATTGGTCCATTATCCAGCTTTAAAAGTCACGTTGCCACTTCTTTTCCCGTGTTGCACACATACCCCTATTTCTTATGCTAGATCTTCAGCTAGTCTGTGACCAGTCTGTTTCACTGGGTAGCAGCACTTGTACTATTCTAAACCAAACTTAAGAAACGTGGCTATATTTTCCCTGGCTTACACTGCCATTGCAATTTAAACCAGAAGAGTTTAACCACATACATATCCTTGAATTGCTTGGCTTTTAAAGTCTAATCATAGGCCCTTGCTTTCTTCACAGCTGAGGTTTCCATGTAATTGGAATGAAGGATGTTGGAACTGAGCACAGGTTTCCCAATGGCAGCTGCCAGTAGTTGGATAATGCCACTGACATCACTGCTTCCAAAGGAGAAAAATAGTCTTTTCAGTAATGTTTTGAGTTCAGAATCAAGAGTTCTGGGTTCAGTTTCTGGCTCTGCCACAGACTTCTAACAATCTTACTTTCTTTCTGCATGTTTCCGAGTAGAGATGGGAATAATACTGTATTCTGTCTTTCCCATTAAAAGTATTAACTCTTTGTGTGGTGCATCACCCCATCTATGTGGGATATTCCACATGTGACAATAAGGCACAGACAGCACAGTTCCTGCAGCCTTTGTGGGATTCTACAGGAAAAAGGCACGTGATGAATAAGCAGACTTGTCCCTCCTACTTGGCTGAGCTTTCCTGCATATATATATATATATATATATATATATATATATAAAACTGTCCCCTCCAACCATGGATTTTTAAGTTCTGTGAATGAGATTTTGGTGGTGATGGCACACAGGGGAGGAGATACAACACAAGATCAGCAGGAGGATATACAACACAAGATCAGCAGGAGACCCACACGTTCTGAGTAACTGAAGCTAAAAGCATTTAAAATAGGCTATGACACCTTTTAAGGTGCCCAGATTGCGGGTACTGTGACAATCAAGACAACAAAGCCTTTGTAAAAGGAAAGGAAATCTTCCTAATTTGGTTCCTTGGGATAGCAATTAGCAAAGTGCCATGTTTCATAATAGGCAGATTCATAGTTCTTACCTGGGTGACTAATGCAGAACTGTGTGTGACTTTTAGGTCGGTTAAAGTTCTTCCTTTTTGGCCATTACATGAAAGAGGACAATTTTTCTGGTTTCCCAAGGGTTCCTAAATCTCACAAGTGTGGTCTGTCTGTCCATCTCTGCTTGGATCCCAACTTTTGAATACATTGATGACTTTCAACTATGTTCTACCTACAACCATAGAGAAGAGAAGCAAACATAATTCATAATTACTTTCCTATGGGATAAATAAAACCATTTTTATTGGTAGAGCTCTACGCTCTACCGAGCAGAATTACTCCACTGAGGGAAAAGCAGGTAAAACTCATCCATTTTCGCCTTCCAGTAGGTAGCTCAGCATGGATGCTGTCTGAATTGTCTTCATTCATCTCATCCAGAGACCACTGGAAAAGTAGGAGGCAATACGGGAAAATATTTGAGGCATTTCTATTTTGAGCAGAGTGTTGAATTCTTTTCCACTGATGTCAGTTCTAATATTGCATGATTATATTTTGAAGATACTAAGATAACTGTGTATATTTCCAAAGTGTATTTTCAAATCTCTCTTTCTTGTTTTAGAAAAAAAAAAATAAAATGGAGCACATATTACTGCTATTCATATTTTTCATACCTCTACTGGGTCTCAGTAATGGAACAGAAACTGAACAAGATTTTACTTGGCACTTAAAGAAGATTCCCCAGATTGTGAGAGAAAGAACTTTCTCCCTTGACAGCCCTAAATTTGAAGCAAAAACCAAATTAGAGCTGAACAGTGTATGTGGAATTGAGTGTCAAAGAAAACTGCCATTGCCAAGCTTGTCTGATTTGAAGGACCTCTTATCCTATGAGACTGTTTTTGAAAATGGCACACGGACCCTGACTGAAGTGAATGTCCTCGGAGAAGTGCTTGACCCAGCTGGAAACACAACCACACAAAGGTCTTTGAGAAGGAAGAGGCAGATCTATGGAACGGACAGTAGGTTCAGCATCTATGACAAGCGGTTTATGACCAACTTTCCGTTCAACACAGCTGTGAAGGTCTCCACTGGCTGCAGTGGTGTTCTCATTTCCCCCAAGCACGTGCTGACAGCAGCCCACTGTCTGCACAACGGCAAGGATTATGTCAAGGGCAGCAAAAGACTGAGGGTTGGCCTAATGAAGACAAAATCCAGAGGCAATGGCAGGAAACACAAAGGTGCTAAAAGAAGTAGGAGAGAAGTTTCTGCGGCCAAAGAGGATCCCAAAGTTGCCACAGAACAAAGGCAACAATCCAAAGGTGACAGAAAAAGGCAAAGGAGGCCTGGGAGGAAACAAGAGACCTCAGATGGCATGCCCTCCTTCCAGTGGACCAGAGTGAAGAGTACCCACATCCCAAAAGGCTGGTTTAAGGGCGTTTCTGGGGATATTGCCCTGGATTATGATTATGCTGTTCTGGAGCTCAAGCGTCCCCACAAAAGGAAATACATGGAGCTGGGAATCAGCCCAACAATCAAAATGATGCCTGGGAGCATGATCCACTTCTCAGGTTTTGACAATGATCGGTCTGGGCAGCTGGTCTATAGATTTTGTAGCATATCTGATGAGTCCAATGATCTCTTTTATCAGTACTGTGATGCTGAGCCTGGCTCCACTGGATCTGGCATCTATCTCCGTCTTAAGGAGCCGAACAAAAAGAAGTGGAAACGCAAGATCATTGCTGTTTACTCAGGCCATCAGTGGGTGGATATCAATGGTGAACAGCAGGATTACAATGTGGCAGTAAGAATTACGCCTCTCAAATATGCCCAGATTTGCTTCTGGATACACGGGAATGATGAGAATTGCACGCAAGGCTGAAGAGAGCTGAATCTCACTTGCTTAGCACCTGTACTGCCATTGACGGAAAGTCAGCTGCAGCAGTTACTGGAAGAACATCACTCCATGTCAGAATATTTCTGAACTCAGAGCTCACAAGTAATGGTATGGTAACTTAAGGAATGCTGAAATGCTGGGGGATGGGTAGAATTGTCAGACAAAATATTTCTAATTGTACTCAACCCTAGATATGCACCTAAAATCCCAAACTATATTTATGTTTGCAATTGTGATAAACTCAAATCATTCTCATGAGAAAAAAAAATGACTGTACCTGTCATTTTTTTTTTTCCAAATAGAAGGGTTGAAACATCCCCAACTGGTATTATTAAACAATATCTATTTTTTAACAATGGATTTACTTTTCTCAGGGTTCTGTTCCAATTTTTCAAATTCAAGTTGTGCATAGAGCATATTACTGTATGTGCAGAATGATCCAGAGAACTGCATCAGAACAAGACATTATTCTGGCATTCTCTAAAGACCACAGCTCCATGTTGAGAAGCAGCAGTGTAGTTCATGCTTGCTAGTTTGGAAAACTTCCTCTTCTGGTTGCCACAGGAACACTCCCATGGAAATTTCAAATTTATGCAACTGAGGGTTAGACCTTAGACAAGGTTCACTTAATTGCTCAGTAAAAACGGCAAGAAGAAATTAACAAACATAGAAGTTTCCGTGTTTGGAAGAAGAAGAAATATCAGGACATAATTTGATGCCTTTAAATTTTCTTTGAGAAGTTATAGAAGTCTTAAACACAGGCATTTGCATTCCAGTTAGTATTTGGAGAGCTGTAGGTTTAGATTTTAGTCGAATGTTTAGCTTTGCCATTGGGAGAAGTCACTGACTCCTGAAGTGGCTATTTGACAATCATTTAGATCATTTAAATATCACAGACTATATATTTTTTGGGTGCTAAACATCTCTTCAGTTTTTATAAATTACTTTTACCTGAGTTCAGCTTCATAGATAGGATAGCATGTATTAGACTGGGAGTTGGAAATCAGTATTTTAGTTTGGCTTCATACGGTTTTGCGAAGTGGATGGTTTTATTTATGTCATATTCAGACTTCAACTTTCCAAACTAAATTATAGCACCTTCTGAATGGTAGAAATACCCTGTACATTATAACAGGTATCTTGTTAGGTAGCAGCAGTAGTTAGCAAATAATTTGGTTCAATATGCTTACAGAACCATATATTTAATGAAAACAAAAACTGAGCTTGACTTTTACACACCTTGAAACACAAATCACCTACTTAAAAATTGCTGATGATTGCCACACGAGTCTATATCTTTTATTTTATGTCAAGATTCTGAAGCGCACAGAATTGTTATGGTGCTACGTTAATCTAATAACATTAAGTGATACTGTGCCTTTCTGATCATATCCTTTGGGTTGCAATACTTTTAGAGTATTCACCACCATAATATTTAATTTTTTTTACCATAAATTTATTCTGACCAAAATATATTTTCTTCCTTTGTGGAAGAAAAAATATAACAAGATTTAAAAATATTATTTGTTTGTTGGAATCTTTAAAACATGCTTATAATATCTTTTGATGAAATAAGATGATTTTTAATAACCCACTTTTTTTTAGATGATTGAAAGTGTGTAACCTGACACACTGAATGTGCAGGCAACTTTCTTTGTCATATTATTGCCAAAGCATAAAAATTTAAGACTTGCTTCCATATCATAACTCTTAACAATATTTCATTAATTGAAAGAGATCTCACTTTAAAGAAACTATTTCTTTTAATGTCAGCCTTTCCAGGGAACAGGGAACACTTAACTTTTTTTTTTTTTTAATATTTTATTTTGTGTGATTGTTTGCAGAAAATTAATAATAATTTTTATAGTTTAGAAATTAATCTCTAAGATTTTTTTGTTAATTATTTTTTATTGTTGTTAACATCTCTATTAAGATACATGGCTTTGCTGACAGCAATTTTAAATCAGTCCAGTATTTAATACTCTTGTTCTATGCAACAGCCCTACAATATTCTTTAGTCAGCTGTGTAATGTTTTTCTTAAGTGCCTTTTTCCATAGTTACTGGGACAAATAAGGTACCACATCATTAATCTAATACAAGACAACCCAAGTCCATGGATTTTTTTTACAATTATCTTCATTGTTGATTTGGGTCCAAAACTGATCAAGATAAGGTGGCTTAGTAAATTCCATATTTTGCTGAGTTTTATTTAGTTGTGTTCTTTAGGAGCAGAAATATAATGTATTTCTCTATCAGTTTGGGAATTGGAAAAAGGTAAGAATGAAAAATGTTGATGTCAGCTTTCAAATGGTCTTGTTATGATAATCATCTGCTGTAAATATCTCAGCTGTGACCTGAAGTTCTCATACCAGGCTGATAACAAATGTTTATCCCCAGAGGATAAATACTAAATGCTCAGTGCCTCATTTTATGGTGCCAAGAGTTAAAAAAGGTTGTCCAGAACAACATAAAAATTAAGCAAGACTATATTTACATATCTGTATCTGTACAAACCTGTGTGTCTGAGTGCACATGCACAAACACATGCAAATATACAGGTGTGTAGAAAGAACATATGATGTTCTGATTGGGTCAACACCTCCAGGCAAGGGAATGCAGGCACAAGAAGACCCAGACAAAGTGTTATTCCTATTATCTCTGCATGCCAGGCAATATTTCAGTCTGTCACTTGGCCTAATAGAGAAGGAAATGCTTAATGTAGGCATTGTGACTACCTACTACAGGGTCTTCTGGAACAGTTAATAAATTGGAGTACCTACACGCAATCCCAGGAGTTCAGCGTTCTGTGTAGAGCTCTTGGTACCAACCACTGCAAAGAGGTCAAGAATTTCTGAGCCATAACCATCTCATATTTCCTTAAAAACCCTGCAGTTGCTATCTAGTTATCAATGAGAAAATATGAGGAGGGGGTGTTCTTAGCAGATTAGATCCTGCTGTTGTCCAGGACACCAGCATCAAGGCTGGGTTTTGAGCTTGCGATGTTTCCCTAAAGGATTTTTTTCTCTTTTTGGCACCATGCCGTACATAATTTGTTTTCATCAGTACTAATGCTTTTCCATAAGAGTTAGTATAGTTTTAACTGTATTCCTGGCTTTAGGAAAAAAACAAACTCAGTCAAATCTCTTTTCTGCTAGGGGGGCTACTGGAGTCAACAAGTAAATTTTTTTCTGGGCCAAAGACGAATCTCATATACAAGCCATTAACACACCCACACCAGCTTCTGCAAGGTATTTGTGCATGTGTTTCATTTGGGGCTCTGATTTATGAGTCTATATGGAGTATGAATCAGCACGAATATGGCTTAAGTAAAAAAAAAATATTTCATCTACATGTGGAGCAGAGAAGAGGCTGGAGAGTTCTTCCTATTCTGCTGAAAAGGGATGACCTGGCAGCAAACAGCACACAATGCAGAGAGAACAAGAGAAGTAGATGATACGGAAGACTGGGGAGATGGAGGTGGTATGCAAGGGATAAGGAAAGTGTGAAATGTAACAGATGAAATGGCTGCAAGGTAGCAAAGGGACCTATTGTAAGAAAGAGTAGGCAGCTGGTAAAGACTTAACAGTATAAATTAAGATGTGAAATCCTCAAGTTTCATAAACAACCTTTTGCTGTTCAAGATGAGGCTCTTCTTCTCAGCCAACAGCAACAAGGAAAGAGCTGTGAGAGGGCTCAGGTTGTGGCAGGGACCCCCAGCAGGCAGGGGGTTTTGACCTTGTTTACAATCCCTGCCTGAATTCATGGGAATTACACTTCTGTTCATTTGGGATCCTTGGAAAGCAGTAGATCCGTGTTCTGACCTAAAGGTTTGGCAGTGTGAACCTCCCAGTACACTGGATTACCAAGAGTGTAGTGAGTCAAGGGAGTTTCTCAGACCTGACCTTTTGTTGGTATTCCTGTAAAGGCTGTTTCTCATTGCAAAAATAAAACAAAAAAAATCTCTTACTTGAGGCATTTAAATGTTGGCTCCATTTTTTTTGCATGTACCTAGAAATTCTAGCCAATAAATTTTCTTTCAAGTACATTATGTTTGTGTTTGGTATCTTCACAGAAATTAATGAATTGCTTCAAATTTTAAAGGACAGACTATTGCAGATACTTCCATCTACAAATTCCTGGATTACAGAATGACTGAAGAAAAAATGAATAATATTATTACATTGAAATCTTAAAATTTCACTCTAATCTCAAAGGATTTGGAAGTATATTTGGGTCCCTGTTGCACCAGCCTTTTGCTCTGAGTGTCAGAGTATTTAGGTCAAAAACATCCAGAGGTAGCTTTGATGTTTCTTTAATGTTCTTAACTTTTTTAAGACTGACAGAAAATTTTATAATATTTTTAGCTGCACAAGATGACGATTCATTTGAGAAAATAAATGCAAACCTTTACTATGTTATGATATTATATGATGCACTTATTGTGCCAATAAATATGGTTTTTTTTCTTTTCCTCTATCATGATACAGTTTGTTAGCTATGGTTGTATTACACAAACTTCATTCTGTAAATGCCTGTAATATATTATCAGTGAATCATCTGGGATGTGATCCTAGAAGATGCTAATGTCTCTTTAAATTTGTTCTGGGAAAAAGCCTCTCTGTCTTCAAGATAATTACTCCATGAGCAAATTTGATGAGTAAAAACAAAATTAGTTCTGTAAGGAAATGACTCATAGTCTATACCACAACTTATTAATTCTAAAATAAGTAATTAGTTCTGTTTCTGCTATTTGCTATAGTTACACTTTCTACCTCAGAGAGCTGTTGAACCAGGCCAAAGTAGAAGTGTGGAAAATACTATCCTCTTAGTTCTTAGAATTATCTTAAGTCTGTGCCCTTGAAACTGGTGCTGACTTTATCTCCCAGAGTAAAAGGAGAGGTTTTTGGCAAGGGCAAGAGCTGCTGGAAATATTTAATGGAAAGTTAAGAAATTATTACAGACATGATTAACAGTGTGTCTAACACAAGCAATATTTGCCAAGGGTCTGGCAAGGACTTACCCACTAGCTCTTACATGGTTCCTTGCGTGGGGGACAAGTAAGTGTTATGGGGAAATAAATAAGATTGAAAGATTTGTCATCTGGACCAAAGTCCATTTGGTGCTGGAACCAGATCTAAATCTTTTTACTGCTGGAATCTACTTTAGCCACCATCTGAGGGAATGTCTTGGTGCCTGAGAAATGTTTCTCGGCCTCTACCCAGGGAACACAGACAGAGACCCAGAGGTGACAGCTGTGTTCCTCTACAGGCCATTCCCAAGCCACTGGCACGGATGTGGTTTCTTTGATGGAAGATATGTTCTAACATGGGTTATGGATCTCACACACTCATGGGCCCTGGGGGGCTTGAACTGGAATCCTGTCCAAATGTCTGTTCAGCCCTAAAATGTTCCCATACAGCCCAGATCCTTGTGCAGGTGTTTTCCAGTCATACTTCCATTTCCCATTGTCTTTAATACATGCTTCAAAGGGGTTCCCCAAATAGCATACACTCAAATCCACCCAAGAATTAGGACCTTACACTGTTTATGATGTGGGTATTCATGATGAAATATTTATTCCTACTGCTTAGAATATGTCTCTAGACCTTGATAATGGCTAATCCTTCAGCTGTTAATGCTAAGAAAAAATATCAGATATACTGGAAAAGCCACACAAATATTTTACAAAGACTTTGCCTCTTGGTAACTATGTATGCACCATACTTATTACAGTTGCTATGGCTCTACTTCTTTTCCATGTCAAAGAGTTTGAAAACATTGGATGAAACCAAATTGGGCTGGATTTCAGACAAATTGCTCAGCTGCCCTTTGGCTGCAGTTGCAGCATTCTCCCACCCCTCCCCTCCAGTTTAATTTCCAACTTTACGGATGAGGTGCTGGTCGCAGCTTTGCTTAGTCAAGAACAAAATCAGCCAGGGGACAGCACACTGCAAAGGCCCCTTTCTGGCTGTATCTCTCTGCAGACATTTTGAAGCAGGGAGGAGAAGAGGACAAGAGAAAGCAAAGGTGTAGCCCTTGTTCAACAGCAAAAAAAGCACAGTGCCTTACTGAAAGAAAACATGATTTCTATTTTTTCTACTGGGAAAAGCAACCCTGGTTTTTACATTTTACATTCCTTTGCCTTTTCTCGAATGGTTCATCAGCTAAGTATTTCTAGCTCTTGCATAGGAATGAGCCAACCCGTTCAGTGGTGGGATCCAACATGGCCTCAAATGCCAGCAGGGACTTCCCCTCCCCAAAATACACACACAAAACAGGAATGCTAAATTACCCCAAAGGGATTACAAAGGTGGTAAAAAAGAAAAAAAAAAGCAGCAACAGGGAAATTGGGAAAAGAAGTTTATGCATAAAGGCATAAACATATGCAGACTTCATAGCTACGTGTGGCATATGGGTTTTTCTGTCCTGGTTGTCCATGCATCCATCCATTGATGCATTCCAGAGTTATGGTGAGTTATGTGGTGAAAGAAAAAACAGCTGCTGGTTGTCTATCCCACCATCCACCCACAGCAACAGGACTTATTGTGCTACCAAACTCTTTGATGAGTTTGGGCTCAGACCTGATCTTCTTAAATGGTGGACATCAACAGAGGCTTCCAAAGACGTGGCCACTGACATTTTAGGTTTTATACATTTTGCCCCATGTCTACATGGAGGATGTATGATGCCATTTTTAATAAAAGTGAGTTGAAACAATAAGCTCCTGTAATCAAACTCTGCATCACATTCTCCTCTCATTTACAATGCTCAGCCTTGAAGGGAAATTTGACCCGTAGTATATGTATTTACTTGTTACAGAGCATTAGACACAAAGCATTTATGATATGTGAATTTATTTCTTTCACAAAGAAATAAAAAGGAAGCCAATACTCAAAAGGCAAAGTACTTTTTTCAGTGTTTACTTTAGATGTGATACTTTCTTGCTTGTAAAATAGTGATCTGTGATCCAATAATCCTATTTATTCAACTGATGTGCTTGCATCCTTTACTTCTTGAAATTGATTTTTCCCTACTAGTTAAGACTAAATAAAATCAGGCATCTGTGTGAAAACAGTGTTCACATGCCTAAAAAAAAACACAATAAAACCAGCTGCCACTAATTGTATCTCATTATTTCATATCAGCTTTGCCCCCACCCAATGCTCTACTCATTTATCATCAGGGTAATGAAGCACCTGCTCTTGATTTTCTTTTTTGTATTAGAAGATTTGCATACAGACCAATTCTGAACTAGATGATGGTGGAGTAAAATCCTGGCTATCCCTCCTTCATTAATATATGGACTTGATGCTGCAGCTCCCCACAGGGATGGCTGGGAAACGTGTGCCTCAGTCCTACAAGCAACAACCTCCATTTATTCCCTATTCACCTCTGGGTGTTGCTTCAGACTGTTTTCCTTAGTCTCCAAACCACTTTCCATCAGGCATGCACACAGCTGAGGGACGAAGGCAACTGGAGAATCTGTGCCCTGCTCCACTGCACAGACCTCGGAGGAAACGCAGCTGGCATGAGCACAGATCCCCTCCTCCCAGTATCACCATCACTGATGTGCAGGCTCAGACATCCTCTGTTCTGTGAATCTCGTGCTGTGCCTCTCCCCCTACACACATTGCACCCTTCCATCCCATCCCAAACTCTCTCCAGGAAAGGAAGCTCTTTGACTGAGCAGGACAGTGCCAGCCAGGAACCCAGGAAGGAGTTGCACCAGTGGCTTCCTGTAGGTCTCACCTCAGCTCCCCTTGCTCCAGTCTCTTATTCAGTGCCTTGGTTGGCCAGAGCATCTTCACAGTCCCACTGTGCCCACACTTCCTTGGAGCCCTGCCCTTTGGAGCAAGTCTAGTTTCTGTCTCTATGTACAAATGTTTTTAATGTACTGTTTGCAACTTCACCTCATTCTTTCCTGCCTGTCTTGGGTTCTCCCTGTTGCTAATTCCACTTCTTAATTTTTTTAATTGTACCCATTTTGGAGTTTCACCTAATTTTCTACTTTAACAACAAACATCTAAATTAAATTAAATAAAATAATGCCTTACCAATAATCCTCATTGGTATACAATGGGAAACTTGGGTTGCTGTTTAGGAGAAGCCACTTCCAAGTGCTATTGAGGTAACAGCTGCAAACAGAGAATGGAAGGCAAAATCACCAAAAGCAAACATAGCTCTAAAACAACACATGAAATCTGGAGCTAGCCTTGGGAAATGCTTTCGTAAGCTCTGAGTCAGTGTAAGCACAGGCTGCCAGCTGAAGGAAGAATCTTGTGACGTCCTTACAAAACAGCTCTGGGCTGCCCTGACAGCTCCTCCTGCTGCAGATGCTAACTGAGGAAGAGGTCACAGGCTCTGGACCCCAGCAGCAAGCACAGGGTTTAATCTCCTAGACACATTCTACTCTTCAGGGGAAACTGTTAATTTCACTGATTTAAATGACTGCAAAAATAGCAATGATTTGATGCTATTAATAAAATTATACTAACTGGGCTGTAAATGGCTTCCATAGCAAGATCCACTGGACTAACAGTTTCAAGGAAAAAGCGAAAAACTGAGATTTGCCTGTGTGAGATCCACAGCCGCTCAACACCTGAAGAAATCTGGTGGAAACTTTCTCAGAAGCTGGCTGTGGGGTGAGGTTTATTACACCTGTTATTTAAGCCTGCTGCTAAGGTAATGTCTCGCTGCAGCAGCACAGCCATCTAGGGCTAATCCAAGGACAAAGCCTGGAAAAGAAAAGCTATAGATGTTTCAGATACGTCTTCTCTGCAGCATTTCTTTACATACCATTTTCAAAAGGGAACATCATAACTCTACAGAAAAGATAAAGTCTTCATATTCCAGTATGTACAATTCCCCTGCCTTCTCCCCCCACACTTCACTCATTAAACAGCATAAATTTAAAACACTATAAATATCGGAAAGAACTAAGGAAATGCCATGCTTCATTATTCCAGTCCTTTTTTAAACACTCAGTGTGGAGCCAGGGCTGTAAGCAAAGCCTTTTCTTGAACACATGCTGGCCCTCGTGTGCTCATCTCTTGCCACGGCAGTCAGAGTCCACATACAGAGCCAAAATTACACAGTCCTGGGACAGAAGGGTGCAACCATCTACTTTTCAAGGCCACAATGCATCTTTCTTTTTTAATTTGGCAAAGACTAAGCTTCCAGGCAAGTGTTTTTAGACACATAAAGAGTCACATTTGTAGATCCAGAAGCCAGCTCCCTCCTCCTAATTTAAAAGCAAACTTTTTGTAAATTTTTAGGCTTGTCCAGCAATGTCACTGTGGATCCAGCTCCTGGTAGAGATACGATAAAGAAACATTTCAGAGATACAAAACTGGTGGGAGACAAGGTTGCCAATGAAGCAGATAATTGCTAGAATTACCTGGCCTGGGGCAATCCAAAGGCAGTAGTGATGGTGATGATGATCAACCTTCTACTGATGACAGGTCACAATCCAGATATTATGGCTATTAACATCCACAAGAGCAAAGACCTGTGTCCTGTCTTTCACCATTGCCCCTTCCATATTCATGGCATAATTCTTTTCCTTGCACAGGTTTCTTTTTCTTGCCAGCTCTGCCACATTCACATGCCATGAATGTGGTGCAACTAGCAAGGAACAGAAACCTTTGCTCTGTATCTGTTAATGCCACCACCATCCTTACCCAAGAGGTACCTAAAACTCTTCCTTCTGCTATTTCTGGCTGCTTGCATCATTATATTTATTGGGAGATACCCCAAGTGGGCACATTCATCACCCTGCAAGAGGACCACTTGCACAGCTGGGCATCTCACACCAAACGCTCAGCTCCATATGCTTTTGTGGCAGGGGCAACATCAAGCTTGCAATCTAGAGAAACAATATGTACCTAGGAGTGTAGCTGTAAATTTGGAACTCAGTGTCTGAAGAGGAGCTAATGATGCTGTCACAGTGTATGAGACTCTCCCTTGTCTTGTGCCCACATGCTGCACTGTCTCCTCCCTCACCTCTCCCATCACCCTGCAGAGACCTGCAGCTACTTCTTGTTTCTGCCTCTCCTGCCAGGTGCCTGAACAAGCCACATGTGTGAGAAACAGGCTGTGAGGATCCTGTGTAAAAAAGGTCTGATGGAGGATAGATAGTCCCATCTCCTCCAGAGCTGCTTTGCCCTGCTGTCTTTGCAGTATGATGAATTCTCCCAGGACAATTCCCCATGCACAAAGAAGCATAACCAGCTGAAAAGCAGGATGTGGAGAGACATTCAGCCAACAGCCTCTCTCTTCTTCCCCAAATTTCTTCCTTTTCTGAAAATATTTAGCAGTGTACTGAGTCTTATTAATGTGACAAAGAGCCCAACAGTAACGCTCTATACTTAAATTATTTAAACAGTCAGATTTCTTCCTTTTTAAAATTACTTCAAGATTTTTATTTCCGTTTGTTTGTTTGTTTTCCCCAAATGGCTTCACACTATGAACAAAGGTATGCTGAAGGGCAGTCGCTTCAACTACAGCTTTTCATGAGGGGCTTTAAGAGCATAGAGGAGCACAGGCTGACCATGGCCGAACAATGCAATCCTGCTGGGGAAACTGCAGGTGAAACACTCGGATCTAAAACTGGGAGCCTGGCTCACAGGCACTGGGACATGGTTTTTCTTTTACACATAGCACAGGTGTGCTTTCATTCTGCTGCTGTGTCCCACTTTGGATGCTGCACTTCCTGTGAGGTGGGGACCAGCTGAAGACAGTGCGAAGAATACCAAGATTGAATGAATACCTAGAAAACTTGACTGCAAGGAAAGTTTGAAGGCAGAGGGCATAAGCCAAAAGAATGACCATGGTAACTGTTCAAACACCATCATTGCTGCTGCAAAGAACAAAGAGAAGAACTGACAGCTCAATGTGCAGCAAAGAGGGGATTAGGTAATAGAGGGGAAAAAAAATCAGCAGCTCTCTCAGGGTGAAGGTCATGATGTTCTGCAGTGGTGTTTGGAAAGGCTGTGGTGTGATGTTGATCTTCTAGAAAAATCTGTTTAGTATTACACAATTTTGGTTTTAGAGCAGGGAAATAGAGTAGATATATGGGCTTTCTATCTTATCATCCCACCCAGGAGTCTTAAAGTGGAAACTTCACTTGCTCTGAATGCATTGCCTTTGCAGTAGAGTGCAGAAAGGATGTGTTAGTCTTGTTTATCTGTAGTGGAAAGCCAAATTTTAAGCAAAACAGTATGCATAGTTATACTTTTATACTGGAAAAAAAATGCTTTGGCCAAGAGAAAAGTATTGTATTTCACACTAGAGTCTGCCTCAGGAAAGCATAGATTGAATCAGCTTAGGTCTTTGATTTGGCTAGGGGAAAATCATTTCAGTTGCACCTCTCCTCTATCTCTAACAGATCTATCAAAACACTGGACTTACCAGTTAATATTTCCAGCCACTGTAAGTTCAGTCTCAAGTGGCAAAGCCTGGCTGGCAAGCTGAACTCTGCTACTAGAAATATAATATTCTCTAAGCCTGCCAGCTATTTTAAAGGTTATTAAATGAGAGAAGCACATCCGTAACAGACTCTTTATGCAAACTGTGCTGATCTGGATGATAAACAGTTCATACATGAGACCAGCTACCTAATTTTAAGATTTCCAGACCAATCACTTGCAATACTATGTTGCTGTAAAGTGTTTTACTTAAAATGTACGTGACGCCTATGCATACGTTAGCCCCAAAGGGGTACAGCAAAGACAACATTGTGGGTTTGAGATGGGGGATTTTCCTTGCTAACCGGTATGTGGGATACAGCCTGGCATAGGTGTCACTGCAGCTTCCAGGGCTTGCAACTTTTGCAGTTCTCTGTTTCTCTAAAATATGCATTTGAATGAAATATAGACGTTTTGCCCATTTCTCGTACTCCTCATCCAAAGAGTGATGGAGGTTGTTAGTGATAGGTTTTCAAATTCTTTGAGGTATTTCTAAAAGCTGTCAAAAGCCCAAACCACCCAAATCCAGCCTTCAACATCTGTTGGGGGGAAAAAAAAAAAAAAGAGGTGTCTGAAAAATCCACATGCCAGGCTAAATGACAGAGTAGGATTAGAGTCAATCTTGATGATCAGTCATGAAGCCAAATGTCTAAAGAAACAAAATATTTTAACAGATACATAAGCTACTTTATTATACTAAACGCTTTCCAGGATTATGAAATCCTAGAGAAATCAACCCTGGATACAAAATACTATATTTTGGTTGGATAGAACAGTGTAACACTTTCCCAATTACATTTATTTGCTCTGATTACATATGTGCAAGACATATACATCCAACCTAATATTACATGTTAGTAATAATCAAGAATGTAATCTTTCAAGCTATGTTTAAAAACCTTCATAAACCAAATCTTCACTTAGGAACCACAAGATGCACCTTTTTGAGATAACTGAAAATACTGGAGAAACCAGGTAAGCTTCCGTATACATGGAAACAAGAATTAGCTGTCCTCCAGTAACACGGTTAAAGAGCTGCTCATGAGAAATAGGTTTATTTAGCAGCATCTCAGACTAAACAGTGTGTGGAGTGCTATAGACATACACACACACATGTTAGTTTCAAAATTACTACTTACAATCCTAAAAATAGCTGAGCATTTAAACAGAAAAATCTGCTTACTGTCACTATGTAATTTGTTTATGTTAACTGGAAAAAGAACAGTATTTTTTGTATGGTTTCTGCTAACAAATGCGAATCATCGCTCTTGCCTTTACAAGGACTATGGTAATAAGGTGTTTTCATCTGCATATCATGGATTTTAAAATACAAACTTCAAAAGAGAGGAAAAAAAAAAGATTTATCCAAATAACTACCCTAATTTAATTTCAGGTAAGTTTAGGAAGGTGCTTAAAAACAGCCCATTCATGAACCCAGACACACTGCTGGGTAATGTGTTTGCAACTGGAGTTAATGGACCTTTTATGTCAACTGAAAATTAACTACAGTATATTGAACAATGCCTTGCCTCTCTCCCTGTCTAGGCCTTGCCCATGCCTTAGAGAGTAAAACATTTCAGCCATTCCAGAGCCATCACAGGTGGTCAAATATTCTGAGAGAGAAGTAAATTTCCAGCATGATTCACCTTGAAGCCAAAGGTCCTATAAGGAAATTGTACACAGCCAGATCTTGAAGAAAACATAATGAGGTAAGGAGCTGGATTTCCATCAATACCACTTCTGAAACGACAGCTCACTATTGAGTGACAGGAAAGTGTTTCAGGCACACTGCTGCAAAGGTTCACAAAGCAAACTGCAATGCTGGTGGCACAGGACCCAGACAGCAAGGAGAGTCACTAGCCCCCTGAAAACTTGTATGTATTTAACTATACACATTTATTTTTATATTTAACTATATTTTTTAATTCAGCACAACTCACATTCTGCAAAGAGTGGGGCTGAGAAAGGTTGGTGTGTCTGTTCTCTGTTCCCTGAGCAGCAGGAATGCTAGACAGATGGTAGGTACTGTCATGATGGGGTAGAAGTGAGCTGGGAAGTGGTGATTTCACTACACTGCTGGAAACCTCTTTTTCCAAGCACAAAGGGAATGGTGTGCTCTATCCCAAAGGCATGTTCACAGAAATAGATCCTAAAATTTGGTTCTCCTATAAATGTGGAAGGACCAAAACCTCAAAGTGGCTTCAGCCCTGTGAATAGCAGAAGATAATTTGTACAAAGGGAGATTCAAAGGTACTCTAATACCTAAGCCAGAACTTGTATAGTAACACAATCTTATTTATGCAGTGTGCTGTCTTCAGTGTTATTATTCCCCCCGCCCCCTTTCTTCACTACTCATCTAAACATAGATTTTCCATGTTTCAAAAGAGAAATGAACTATTCTCCTCTCTGATTTTTTCAAAAATGAATTGGCTGGGGCCAGTGTAGGATTATTTCAGTGAGGAAGAATCACTAAAACCCTTCTTGATTCATCATCCCGGACTGACAGGAGGTAATTATAGACACACTGTAGACTCATAAAGCATAATCTTATAATTAACTTCAGAATTTAACTTTTCCTATTCTTGTTTCTGAGTAACATTTAAAAAACTCCTTTTATACATAGGAACACTCAGAGTATTAAATGCTGTTTCTTTCTAAGCTTCGTGTCTGCCTGCAGCTGTAACTTGCTCTTGAACATAACATGAGTGTACTGACACAATACCTGCACTGCAGGCCTGCATCAGCTAACAAGCTGAGAGCACAGGGCTACCCCCTTCCTGGGGTCACTTTGTACCTTCAGTGCTCCACTGCCCTCTCCTTCCCTCGATTACAGACAACCAGCAGCCCAAAGAACAAGAACACACTCCCTCACACCCTTCCCTAGTGCATTCATCCTGGCCCACATCTCTTTCCCCTCCCTAGTGCAATACTCCCACACAATCAGCCTCTTTCCAGGCCTTTTGTAGGCAAAAGTACAGACAAGGACTATGGGAAGGCAATGTTCTTAAGAGGTCATGGGAGGATCCCTCCTACCCTGTGTGACCAAGATCCGACCAGTCGCTGCATAGTTATTATTGATAACAACGAACCTGTCTCCAGTTGAAGTCTCAAAGAGTGACTCAGTTTTTGCAGCACTTGCCTTCAAAGCACCTGCTGGTGTGCTTAGTGTTATAAAATCTGTGCTTCCAACAGACTGAGAGAGTGCTTTGGCAAGACCTTTAAAAACAAAGGCTACTTTAGATTTTTATGATAGTAGGTAAACTGAAAAATCTCTTCCATCATAATAAGCTATATTTAAAAAATACAGCTAAAACTTCACCATGTTCAACCATGAACATTTCAATGTAGGTTCACCAGACCTTTCCTAGATTCGCCTACACTACCAGAGAAGAGGCTTGCTCTCCTTATAGTGGATGTCACACCCATATACAAGTTTCTTGACTTGCTTCAGTTTCTGCTTCTTGTCTACTCCCAAAGGCAACTATTCTTACACCTCTAATTGCATGCAGAGATGTCTTGGGCAATGGAACAAGCTTTGGGTCTTTGCTACCTGCATAATTTGCAGAGTTTGATTAAGGGAAAGGGAAGAGGTGGTGAAGGTTTAGGATCCAAGATCTGGAACACAAAAAACAGAAGTGCTATCTGCTTTAAAATATGTATAGCCTTTCTCCTTCTGTAATCTCATCTCTGAAATTCTTATTTCACCCCCTCATTACCACTCAGTGTCTGCCACTTCCCACACTGCTCTCAACACCAGCTATATATAATACACGGGGAAAAAAAAAATCTCTGTAAATACCATTTCTGATATATTTCATGTTCTAGAAGATCTAAGTCACTAACTTGGTCTATTATCTTTGTGCCAACAATGTCAGCTGTAGCAACTGGACAATTCATGAACTAGATGTTGTCTCCCACCATTAAGTAGTATCTCATAATAACGAAGTCTCAAATGCATTTACAAAGCAAATCTTCCTTTTCTACCCTCTCCCCCCCACCACAACATAGATTTTACTCTTGACTTTCCTGATTGGTTTTTAAGGTAAGTCTCTAACCTTTGCAGTTGCCTGATTAAACTCTAAGAATGGAAGTTTGGGTAGCAGCACGATTGTGCAACCAGCTTGAAATGCTAAGGTGGTTCCCAGGATCTTAGAAGACAACAATAGTTTTCACCACACAGGCTTTCACCTGAGGAAACAGCAGCATCAGTCCAGAAGCCCTCAACTCAAGCTATAGTACATTTACAGCTAAAAATTTCAAATAAAGCCAATTAAAATAAATGACAAACGAGCAGAGAAGAGGAGTAGGAGGTGATGCTAACTCCAAACAGTCAAAAAAATGAGTCAGTTCTGCAGAATGAGTTGAGGTGTTTGTTCAAAACTCTGCAGTAAGCTGAGTTCATGTTCTCCAGGTATTTACAACTCCCTAGGGCTCTAATGGCTTAAGGGGGAGCTATAAAAGTCTCATGTGGGCAGAAGTGCCAGCTTCTAAAGAAGCCAGCACACAAGACAGCAAAAGCTTGGGTAAGGGACATACCAGCTGTCTGAAACCTGCCCTCCCCTCATGAAAATGCAGGGGAAGGAGACGGTTTTTTCCTTCCACAGATGGGAGCTCTCCTCTCCACCCACTCTTCCCTATAGCTTGTATTGAAAAGTACTTAGTCATACCAGGACACAGATGCATTCATTTCTGGATGATGAAACTCAGATGATAAAACAAGAACATGTTCTTGTCTACAGGCCAGGAGATGACCACGTGTTTTCCCTGCAAGCCAGATTTTATAATTCCTTTTTGCCAAGAAGAGCAAGCCACTTTTGTTTAGCCTTACTCAGCGTACTGAGGAAATAAACTGGTTTTACTTACCACAGTGATTAAGCTTACAGATGTTCTTCCATCAAGTTTTCTTACTGTCCAGGCTTCTATTTCCTCACAGGATACCCAGTGACAAACACACACACAGACACACACACACACACAGAGGTGTTGGCCATGAGATCTACAGAAGACTAAGAAAAATGAGGACCAAAGGTTGTTGACATGGATGTAGCTGATGCAGAAGTCAGTTACTGAATGGCAGGGGTATGTACCTGGCCAGGAGAATGCCCTCATTCTGAGGTTTGGCCCTTTGAAACATGTGACATCACAAACATTTGCAATTCAGTGAGTAGTAGTTCATCATCTCTAATTTAAATGAGACACTACTGAACTGGTCTAAATATATTTACCTGTTTGGTTATGATGCTCCTCTGAAAATGCCGTCCTCACTTAGAGAAGACATGCACAACACATCGGTAAGAAATCAAGTGTTCCTCGCATTTGGCAAACATAGCACATAGGCAGGGTGCGCAAAACCACAGTGAGCCTTTCTGGGGCTGCAGGAACTGACCTTGTTCAGGTTTTCATGCCCAAATAGTGAGAAAACAAAGCAATTTGCTGAGCCATACTAATTTTTAAGACAGAACTCCCTAATGCAACAGCACTCATCAAAAGGCTGAGGTATAAAATCAACCTTTCCAACACCAAACTTAATAGATTCAGAATACCAATGTACTAGCAAGTAAAAATACAAATGAATAACCAAGAAAACCTTTTAGTGGAATTCCTCTACTAGTCGCACAACTTTGAAACATCTTTGAAATCCAGTTCAAGGTTCAAATCTTACCAGAGCATGATCAAGTAATTTCAGTATTTTCTTGTCTGTAAAGTACTTTGAAGCAGCCCTTGGCATTCAATACTGCTTCATCACTTCATTTTGTTACTAAATCAAGGAGGTCTATAGTTAGTCATCTCATACCAGAATAACTTTAATGCACTAAACTATATGAAAGGTTTTCTCCTCCTTCCATCCTATCACAAGACAAACCATAGCATAAGCAATTCCTGTAGGATTATAGTTGTGCTGGCTCACAATTAGCTGTTGAATGATACCTCATAGGAAAGAAATCAGGACCAGTATTATGAACTTCCACTGTTTCAATATTATTCTAGTTTAAGGAAATGAAGAGCTTTCATGAGGCCTCCTGAGGCTTCATTAAAGGTTAAACTAGAGAATTCTTCTCTCCTGCTCCCCTAGTGGCTTTTACTAGTGGCTTTGTGCTCAGTTTGGCTTTGTATGGATCTCTCCTGTACTGCTTAAAGATCAGCAACTGCCAGGAACAGGAAATCAGCCTGTGAGAAGAAAGGACTGTCATCAGTATCACATTTTAGGATGAAATAGTCATATGATGGTCCCCATTAACTGAAGAATGACAATTTGAACAATGAGGATTGGGACTGTAAGGTAAACACACACAGGTATTCTTCCCAAGAATGCCAAGGCAGTGGAAGATTTTTAAAAAAGGTTTATTTCAGATGCAAGGACCATTTTTTTATGATGGTGCATGCATTGGGCCCCTGGGGCAAAAGGCGAAATGAATTCTAACTTCCCATTACAAATTCTTCCAGAAATGTATCTTTTCCTACAGGGACTAATCACTTACAAAAGACGAGGAGGAAGAGGAAGTGGTATGTGGTAGTTTCCAAAGCATTACACTTACCTATACCTACTTTTTGCCCTCTAAACACTGCTGCACTGTGCTCCTTGGCCAATGATGGGAAAGGGAGTCAGAGCAAGACAGGACATGAGTGGTGCCTGGGAGGTGCAAAGGCAGCAGGCAGGAAGTGAGCCTCAAGGGCCCAGTGGAGCCCTGAAGCGGAGCTCTGCTCATGCTGCAGAGGACAAGAAGCAACCCTGGGGTCTACCCTTGGAGTCACAGAATCACAGACTGTGCCAAGTTGGAAGGGACCCACAAGGATCATTGAGTCCAACTCCTGGCCCTGCACAGGACCATCCTCAAGAGTCACACCATGTGCCTGAGAGTATTGTCCAAGAACTTCTTGAACTCTGCCAGGCTTGGTGCTGTGACCACTTCCCCGGGGAACCTGTTCCAGCACCTAACTGCTGGCTGAGCGAAGAACCTTTCAGTAATACCTGACCTAAACCTCTTGACACAACTTCAGGACATTCCCTCAGGTCCTGTCACTGGTCATCGCAGAGAAGAGATCAGTGCCTGCCCCTCCTCTTCCCCTCACAAGGAAGTTGTGGTCTACAATGAGATCTACCCTCAGTCTCCTCCAGGATGAATAGATCAAGTGACCTCAGCCGCTCCTCACACAGCTTTCCCTCAAGGCCCTTCACCATCTTCATTGCCCTCCTTTGGACATGCTCCAAGAGCTTAATATCTTGCTTACACTGTGGTGCCCAAAACTGAGGCCACCTCAGTGCAGAGTAGACCAGGACAATCACCTTCTTTGACTGGTTGGTGATGCTTTGCCTGATGCCCCTCAGGAGACAGTTGCCCCTTCTGGCCACCAGGGCACTGCTGACTCATATTCAGCTTGCCATCAACCAGGAACTCCAGGTCCGTTTCCACGGCACTGCTTTCCAGCATCTCACCCCCCAGTCTGTAGGTACATCTGGGGTTGCCCCATCCCAGGTGCAGAATCTGATATTTTCCCTTGTTGAACTTCATATGGTTGGTGATTACCCAGTCCTCTAACTTGTTGAGATCTCTCTGCAGGGCCTCCCTGCCTTTGCAGGAGTCAACAGCTCCTCCAAGTAAAAATCCTCCTCTCTCTGAATCCAGGACACTTAGTGAACCATGAGCAGAAGGCATAAGGCAAAAATGGCCTAAAGGAGCCCTAACAAGTGGTCATGCTTAATGCTGCAGAGGAATGTAAAAAGAACCCTGGGAGCCAGTGCCAATATGCCCTGGGTGAGACCCCAGAGCTGGCAATCAGCTATTTGCTGAAACGTGAGCAAGACCTGCCTCCTCATGCCACAAGCTGGTTGCAGCTCTCAGGAGATGGAGCCATCTCAGGGGCTTCTGAGAGGGGCCACGTGAGGCAGATCTGATTGACCTTGGAGGCAAGACTCATTCCCATGCCTGGCAGGACACCAGTGGGTGCTCCAAAGCACTGGGACCCCTCGCAACACCTCTGCATCCCATTTCTAGTGGTTGCTGTCCCTGGCTTTGCAGGGGATGAGGACAGAGAGGTCTGCAGTGCTCCTCAAGTGCTCCTCCAGAAGGCATTCCCTTGCTCTTGTCACTGGAGTCAGTAGTTCTTCTCATCTCCTGAGGAGCTGGTGTCCCCTGAGGGTTGAAGTAGGATTTCAACCTATCAGATGAACTTTGAACAGATGAACATGGTCCTACGAGAATCTGGCCTTGCAGTGAAGAACCTCCAGCAGCCTCAACCAGCCTCCAATCTTCCTCCATGTAGGTAATTCCACCTGGTCCTCTAGGACTTCATCTCAGATGTTCTTGGACTGTCTGCTGGGCGGCTGGCCACAGGACAAGGGAGGATGCTCTCTTTATGCTGCCCTGGGGCACTGTGAATCCTGCATTTCCAGATGGTGGCACTATGAAACAGTGGTTCTGGAGCCCCCAAAGTGCAGTCCTGCCCACCACCCATCCCCTCCACCCAGCATCCTTCCAAGGAAGGCCTTTGTGGTGCTGGCCCAGAGGCAGTCCCCATGCCTAGCAGGCCCATGGGACTGTCCCTGCCCTTGGCGGCCACACACTAGGCAAAGTTGGAATCAGCTGTGAATGGTGGTGAGATGAAATTACTGATGAGGTTATTGAGATACATAGTGAAAACTACAAAAACCAATCCTTTAGCATCCACTTTGGTGTGCAAAACTGGTGCAATGAGTGCAGAAAACTCCCAGACTGTCTCTTCAGTTAAAGAATCTCAACATTTCAGTGCCAGTTCCATGGGAAGAGACAGGCCCTTGCACACGTCCAGATGTATCTCTAATGGATCGGAAGGCAGAGCAAGGCTAGAGATCAACTCCCTTGAGTGGAGTGCCACCTGTCCAGAGGGGTGTTAGGAAAAAGACAGTCTGTCAGGAGCAAGGACCTGGTCTCCCCCTGTGACCCACCTAGTGGATGAGGAAAAGGCTGTGGATGTTGTCTATCTAGACTTTAGTAAAGCCTTTGGCACCGTTTCCCGTGACATTCTCCTGGAGAAGCTGGCTGTTCACGGCTTATACTGATGCTCTGTTCACTGGGTAGAAAACTGGCTGGATCACCAGGCTCAGAGAGTAGTGGTGAATGGTGCCACATCCAGCTGGCAGCTGGTCACAAGTAGTGTTCCTCAGGGCTCAGTATTAGGGTCAGTCCTGTGTAATCTTTATCAATTAGCTGGACAAGAGGGTCGAGTGCTCCCTTAGTAAGTTTGCAGATGACACCAAGTTGAGCAGGAGTATCAATCTGTTGGAGGGTAGGAAGGCAGAGGGATCAGGACAGGCTAGATGGATGGGCCAAAGTCAAAAGTTTGAGGTTCAATAAGGCCAAGTTCCATGTCCTGCACTAGGGTCACAACAACCCTGTGCAGCACTACAGGCTTGGAGAAGACTGGCTGAAAAGCTGGCCAGCAGAAAAGGAGCTGAGAGTTTTGGTCAACAGCAGCTGAAGATGAGCCAGCAGTGTGCCCAGGTGATCAAAAAGGCCAATGGTATGCTGGTTTGTATCACAAATAGTCTAGCCAGCAGGACCAGGGCTGTCCTCCTGTACAGGACTGTCTTCCTGTATTTGGCACTCATGAGACCTTGAGTGCTGTGTCCAGTTCTGAGCCCCTCACTACAAGAAGGACATTGAGGTGCTGGAGCATGTCCGAAGAAGGGCAATGGAGCTGGTGAAGGGTCCAGTCTTACGATGAGTGGCTGAAGGAGCGGGGGGTGTTTAGCCTGGAGGCTCAGACCTTATTGTCCTAAAATGAGGTTCAAGCTAGGTGGGGGGTTGGCCTTTTCTCCCAGGTAACGAGATAGGACCAGGGGAAGTGGTCCCAAGTTGTAGCAGGGAAGGTTTAGATTGGATATTAGTAAAAATTTCATCATGGAAAGGGTGGTCAATAATTGGAACATGCTGCCTGGGGAAGTCGTGGAGTCACCATCCCTGGAGGTATTTAAAAGATGTGTAGATGTGCCACTTAGGAACATGGTTGAGTGGTGGACTTAGCTGTTAATCTGTTAACATTTTAAACTGTTAAAACACTGTCAGACTCCATGATCTCAGATGTCTTTTCCAACCTAAATGATTCTATAATTCTATAAAAGTCATTACCATATGAAGCAGACTCAGCAATCACTGTCAGGACCTATACCATTTTTCCCCTTTCAAAGTGTATTATTGTGCTCAACGTCTCAATGATTATGAAACTGGCAACAAGATATTTACTTTGATCAAGGTGTTTATTGCATCTCAGAGGGCACACATGCACTGGGGTTTTTTGTTTTCTTTTTTTTTTTTTTTTCCTGTTTGGGTTTTTTTTTTAAACTGAAATACAAAGAAAAGCCATTTTGAAATCAGCTTTTTATAGAACTTTCCCATTACAGTGTTATCCCCACAGCAAATTCAGATACAACCACTTTTAATGGTACCATACATTGATTAAATAGTTCATTTGAAAGACTTTAGGTGAATATCTTTCCAACCCAATATGCTTTTACAGAGAACTGCCAAGCCACTTGTAACACTGATCAACAGTGACCTCATTGAAGAGTCAAGATCTTACACCAAGCCATCAGCAGAAACAGTATGAGAACAAATAAAAATTAAAGAAACACAGTATGTACAGTAAAGGGCATGGATCTCTGGATCAGAATTAAATCTAATCACCAATAGTACAAAAGCTACTCACAGCGCATTCGGGGCAATGGAGAAAACACTAGCCTAAGGCATACACAGGTAAGCACTAAATTAAGAGATGTACGTAAGAACTCAACAGAGATGAGTAACATCACTTGTAATGTTTTGACTACAGATATACCAAAAAGTGCTCTCATATTTGAAATCCCTTGATGCCAGCACTACTATGGGTTGCTTTTTCCCAACTACATGGAGAGAAACTGACCCTTTACATATTTTCAGTGCATTTAGCAAGAACTGATAAATATGCCAATTTTAAATGCAAAAACTCAAATAATTAAAATAGATTTAAAAATAAAAACAGCAATAAATATGGTACTTTTCCGATATGGTTTTTCATTCTTGGTAAATCATTGAAAAAGTATTTGTTATGGAAGTTTTCCTTTATATTACTTTAAATTATCTTAACATATACAGTGCCACAAAAATAAAACATTTTTTTCACCACAATTGAGATTCCTGTGACTGGGGAAAAAAAAAAGTATCCTGCACAATTTATTAATTATTTTCTTTACTATCTGGTATTATCACACTATGTTTTATAACAGATAAAGGAGAAATTGAGTCCTAGGGAAATTTTAGGTGTCCTCAAAAAGTTATATACATTGAAACCTTCAAAAACCACAGACATTGCTCCAAATGGCTCACCAAACAACAGCTGCATAATCTGCCCCCATGGGATAGGTTCAGAAAAGCACTAGAAGGCATCAGAAACATACATCCATTGTTTAAATTGTAAAACACAAATAACCCAAGTACACAAATTCCGAGAGAGAGTAGGGATAACAGCTAAGGTAGTACACATTCCTAATGTTCACTTTCACAGCTGTGCTACACGTTTCAGGAGGAAGAGAAAGTCTGAGTAAGCGCTAGGTTTGGTACTGGTGGCTCACTTTGAAACTCTGAGCATCCATTTGTAGACTCCAAACTGACGTTTTTAGCATCCAGTCAGAAAAACTGCAGCTGTGAATATAGAAAAATATTAGATGAAAACTGGAGTAAGGAGTTAGCAAAGCACACGCTAGAAAGAGCACCAAATCTGCTCATCTCTTCACACCTCCAAACAGTTGCTATCAGTTTTTAATGAAGCAGAGTCTTCCCACAGACAATTATGAATCTCTCTACTATATATACTAGTTATCTCTCTACTATAAATACTAGTTGGAAGCAGTGAGTCCCAGCAAGGAAGGTGCAACCCCACTCCTGGCCATCTCCACCAAGTGCCAGGTACACCTCCCTGTGCCTGGAATTTGGAGAAAGGTGAAGTGGGACTGGGCGATGCCTGCTAAGAGCAGCCTGATCCCATCCACTGCTGCCAACTCCAGTGCAGGGGAGGCTTAGAATTAAGCTCTAGGAAGAAAGTAAAGTGACTCATGAAGAAGGCTTTAAAGTTATGTAATGGTTGTCCTCCCCTCACCTGGCAAACTATTCTAGTCTTAATTACAAAATGCCTACCTCACTTCTGCATTACTATTTTTTAATTGGCATAAGTGTTCAGTTCAATTTGACATTTCTACTTGGCCCTCCTAACATCCTTCTCCCAAACCCTCACAGTAATATTTTGGTCTTTTTTCCCCTTTCATTCTGCAGTACTGTTTTTTTGCTTCTCCTCCATTTTTTCTTTACATTTACTCTTCTGTTCTTCCCCACGGTTGTTCTACACAGCCCTGCTCAGGACCTCATGTCTTAGCATTCAGGAAAGCAGTGTCTCAAAAAATTGTATGGCAGGGGAAAACATTAGATGGCAGCAGTTAAAAGATGCAAACAACCTTCCCTTGATGACCAGAACACTTAAGTTAGTTATTCCTCTTCTGAAACCTTTACACCTGTGATACAAAATCTGTTTCAACACCCACAAGACTGGAATAAGCTTCTTCAACACCATTCCTGCCCCCCCATCTCCCCAAGTATTTGTTATAATTCTATATGTTTCAGTATTAATTCAGGAAAAAAAAAACCCAAACCTGAATCCTTAGATTGAACAGAAACAAGGTAAAAATGGAAGTTACAGGTTGAAGATAACGTTTCCTGGCAGTTGCTTTTGGCAAAAAAAGAGTAGTTAAAAGTCAAGCTTTCAGGTTAAAATTAAGAGTGTGGACAGAGACTTCAGTTTTCATTATCAGTGCATGTTTCTATCTATCACTGCAGCTACTATTTTATCAGTCATATTAACCTACTGGCCTAAACAACATCTGTGAGCCAGACATGTACCACAGTGTGACATGCTTAAGCAGGCAGTCACAGAATACCTTATGGTTTACAAGAAATCCTTGATGTTAAGATCCGCTAATGGGTCCTTTGTTGGAGGTTTCTTGGGACTCTGAGTAGCAGGAGTTGGGCTTGGAGAAAGCTAATAGATGCCAGCCAGGAAGGCAGGAAAAAACAAAGCAGACAAGAACACACAAGCATTAGATAAGCATAGACGGTTCTCGCACAAGCATATCACAGTCATACTAAGTTCTCATTTTTCTGCAAGTTCTGCATGGTGCCATTTTGCTCAAGCATTGTTTAGATTCCATCCTTACTACAGGGTTAACAATGTTTGGCAGGTTTAATGGATAAGGCTCTAGACACTGCAGATCCTAATTAGCATAGCTTCAAATCCCTCTCTCCCTGTAAGACAGAATGGCGTTAGGATCATCAGTCCAGACAGAAGACAAGCAATTGTTAGATGTTAAACATCAAGGTGCAGAGTAAGTAGAGTACATGCTGCAGAGCAGGAATGAAAATTCCAGCAACTGGCATTTAAGTACAAGTTATTCTACAATGGTAATGTAAATAAGAGTCCAAAGTGTGGTGAAAACATGACTAGATTATACAAGTTTCCTCCTTTGACAAGTATAAAAATCATCAGTTATTTCATAGAAAATGTCAGTTTTCAAGTTCCATCCAACATTTTTCACTATGATGATCAAATGATTCTCTTATCCTGTCCTTACTACCTATCTCTACCTTAACTCAGGGCACAAGAGTTATTTTGTATGTAGCCCTGGCACCTTGATGACTACTCTTCTAGAAAAATTGTCTGTGCCCCATAATATTATTCTTGGTAAGTGCAGAGACAGTTTAAGGTGGGAGGAAAAACAGGACCAAGTATGTTCTCACTTAGAACAGTTTCAAGATCTTTCCATTTCTACATGGAAAACCCTGAAAAGTCTCACTGGGAATGTGGTTCCCTACTCATAAAGTATGGTTTGCTACATTTTGTTTGCTTAATATTTGCAAAACAAGGGAGGTGGCTTGGTTTCCAGGGTTACAAGTGAGATTTTAGAGCTGAAGCATCAACTTCCATCTCCCACCTTACTTGAAAGACAAGATGGACTTCTGACTTACAAAGAAGCAAAATACTACTGCCAAGTCATTCCCTGCCTCTCCCCTGGAAGGCTCTTTTTCTTTTCAGAGTTATTACAAACCAAAGTCTACTTTGAAAAAATAGCCTGGAAAAGGTATTATAGCTGATGCTGTATCACCTACTGGCTAGGAGCTAAAAGCTTTTCATCACAGTGGATACACGGTGGTGCACTTCCAAATTTATGAGCATCCAATTTAAAAAAAATCTTAGGAAACTATGAAAGGCAGCTTGATAATACCCACTTTAACAGGAGGGATGGCATGGCTCCACTATGCAGCCTACTTCACCATTAATTACTCTGTTAGGTTTTTCCAGCATATTAAAGAAAGGCCTCATCCCCCTGGCAATTGAGTAACTTGTGACACAATGTTTCCTGCTTATTTTTAATTAGTGTAGAACTAAAAATATGTTTGCCTTGGTTTTAGATGGCCATACTTGTGTCCCCTCTATGGCTAAATGTATGAATGTCACAAAGTCGGATGAGGTAAATATAGTTAAAAAACAAGAAAAATTGAAGCAGTCATGGATCTCCCACTTAAAAAAAGAGCACAGTGATCAACATAATTCATTTGCATTCATCTACTTTAATGTAAGTCAGAAAAAACCCTTCATGGTATTTAAATTTGTGCATTGCTGTGAAAAGCTGTGAAAAGTGTGCGCTCCAACGTTACACACATTATGGTAATTCATATCAGAATGCAGTTGTTTTGCACTGAAAGAAACCTAGCAAGCTACCAGCCTGAAAAACTGAAGTTGTATTTGCTGGGAAACAGTTCTCATGGAAGAACTGGAGGCGTTAGCTTATTCAGAAATAGAAGGTTGGTTTTCTGAGGAGTCTCTTGTTGGGCTGGAAGAAAAGATGCTGAGTGCAGGTCGAGTAAATTACGATAGGCTGTGAACAGAATAGGAATGCCTGTCAACTCCACTTTGAGCTTTACCCAAACATGTCCCAGAACCTGAATTTAGTTAGCTGCTAGAGACTTTTCAAACCTGTTTCACTGGTCTCATACAAGGCAACTGGTAAAAATCAAGGTGGTTCATGTGATCTGCTGCAAGCCAGGCAGCTGAGTTCTGTAAGGCATCTCATTTACAGATCTACAGCTAAACTAAGGTAATGCACACAAATCAGCTACTTTCTAGAGCAATGGAGAGAATCAAACAGTCATCTAGCAGTAACACTTACCTGTACACCAGGGCCAGCGGCGGCTCCAAAGGGGGGCCTCATCATAGGCTGCCCGTACATCACTGGCTGTTGAGGCATCATGGGCACGCCTGCACCTGCTGGGGGCTGTAAATTAACATGGAGTCAGCAGAGTTCTGGGTGGAGGAAGAAGAGCAGTGTAACAGAAGAGACTCACCATCCCAAATGCTGCTCCTGGCTGTGGGACAGGTGGAGTACCTCCTGCAGCAGGAACAGCACTTGCTGGAGGCACACCTCCTGCCTAAAAAATAGATTAAAAAAATAAAAAATAAAAACCCAAGAATCTAACATCAACCATCTGGAAACCACACAGTCTCCAGCATTCTCAAAGCTGTTCTGGAAAGGAGAACTGTTATGCAGCACATATGTAACCTCAAAACCACAAGGCTTCAAAGAATGAGAGAGCTGAATGAGTCCTTATGCTGATGCTCAGCTTGCTTCTTCATAAGAAAGCAAGGGTGACAGACTTCATTCTCTTCATGAATAGAGTCCATTTACTGAATATAACTCAAAATAGGCTCAAGAAAATACACACTTTCCACTTCCTTCTACGCTGTGTAAGAAAGCGTTCCAGTTTCATGACAGCTAACACACTATAGCACTTATTGCAGCACTGTATTTTAGTAAAAGCTTAAGCAGACTGTAAAGCTAAGGCAAATAACTGCTATAATTAGTTTACAATGAAAAAAAAATTAATTACACACCATGATTCATTTAAGTTAAAGAGTAAATTAAGCCACTTAAGCCACAATCAGAACCATTACATACTTTACTAAGGACAGTTTAGTTTATCTTGCTACGCTTTTCATTCCTATGCTTGACTTGCTAACATTTTCATTCAAATAACACAAGGGATAAAAAAGGCTATCTTCCTCTAGAATTCAGGAAGAGGGAACCAGTAGTTTAGTAGTTTGACTGGATACAGAGCACAGGTGCATCTCTGAACAAGGCCACCCTGCCCTCCTTACCTAGCATGACCTACTCATTATCCCTTTTGACTCTCTTGTCACTAACTTCCCATGCACAGTCTCCTTATGGCCTTGAAAGCATCCAAGTATTTACTTTTTCACAGATATATATACAATCTAAATTATTAATAACTCTGAAGAGAGGCAGAAAGCATTCAAGGAAGGGATTTAAAAATGGCAGAAGGATTTCATTACTGCTATTGTGTGGCCTAAGCATATTGGCACAATTTCTCAAGCTGTTACAGATGCATGTATGGTTGTGCCTGAGCCTCCACATCCTTGCCTCCTACCTTGAGTCAGTTATATCCCACTACACTTGGAGAGCAGCTAGCACACTTACAGTTCAAAGGACAGTGTGTCTTTGGAGGTATGCTGGAATCACTCACTGCACAGTTCACTTCTGCGAATGCTGCATTTAGTGCCCTTCGTTGATCCTTGCTTCTACACTTGTCTCAGCTGGAGACAAGCCAAGATAACCTGTCCCAGACTCATTAATCAAACACCCTACATATCCTGGCTGAGAATTTATGAACCTCTATTTCAGTCTGAAAGCTTTCTGGGGAGAACTTCAGTTAAAAGCTATACTGTGCTAGCAGCATCCCCAAACAAAAACAAACATCTGGACACTCAGGTATGAAAAGCAAGAAATAGAAACACACAGGTTCATGACATCAGATGCACTGATCTGACTGCATTCACAGGAATGCACTGCAGCTCAAAATTCAGTTAGGCAGATGCCAGAAAAATGACCACACAAAATGAATCTGCTTTTGCCTCAAAGCACTAGGATCACTCCAGGGAAGAGGCTTTTATCAAATTCTACTGATTTTAATCCAGAAATTGAAACATCACAAGGACGGAAAGAAGTGACCAAAACTTAAGTAGTTCAACAGTGACACGAAGAAAAGTTTAATTTTGGTCTCCACATTTCTTTTTCCTGATGATCTGGCTTTTTTAAGTTTCAAAAAATACCTAAGTGTATGATTTTGAAGAAATATACATAACAAATGTTTCAAGAAATGCTATCAAAACTACCCAGCTTCCCAGAAAGACTAGTTACTTACCAGATGGTAAAATCACTACAAGATCAGGCTGATCTTAATTAAGTTTGAAAATTCAGGCAGTACAAATCATTCACATACCAGTAGAGCAAGGACTGTTTGAAGACATTATTTTCAAGCTTACAGCATAGAAATGGTTAATCACTACTACCATAGCAATACACATGGCCTGAGAATTGTGTGCTGGACAGAGAGTCCAAGAGGAGCTGTGTTAGGTAGCTCTAAGCCAGCAGTAATAACTGTAGTGCAGGTGAGGTGTTGTTAGTATCTTCATGTTTAGTAAGCAAGGACAAAAAGAGATAAAAAAATACGAATTTCACTTACACTGTACAGTATTGCCCAGCCTTTCTATTAAGAAAAAAAAGTTGATGTTACAACTAAAACATTCAGTGAAGTACAGGAATTCTTGTACCTTCCATAAGGTTAAGGAACATGCTTAGAGTCATGTTAACACCTAGCTGTGGCTGTAAGGAACTGAAACCCCTTCGGAGTTCTTTCCTTCCCTTCCTAAACCAACTTTTTTCAAATGGAGGCTGATTTACGCCTTGTGAGACTTTTGATGAGATCAGGTACGACACCTCTTCAGATTACTCTTGTAATTTACTCATAATCAAGTTGCTCTTGTGCCAAAATCTAGATTTTTAGCTTAATTTGATCCTCTTCTCTCAAAGCTAGTGCCTTCTGAATCTTTTTACAGGATAACCTTAACTTTTCCAACAGACTGCTTTACCCTGCTTAATAAGCTACCCAATTCTAATCTAACACCAATCCCCTGATCAGTAGGAATAACTGTGCAGTGTTTTGATCTACTTCATTCAGGAAAACTTTAAAAAAAACCTATTTATTTTCTCTCCTTCTAGTACTTCAGTTTTGGATCAACAGCATTTTCTTATTGGGAAATTGACCTGGGCCTCATGCTGGCAAGACCTGTACAGCTCATCACAAACTTAAAAATGTCCACAGGTATTAAATGTCCATGTAGAGCAACACCTTGATACATACGTTAGTGTATTTTTCATTTAAATGCACTCAATGATTTCTTTATGCCAGCTGTAAATCTGTTCTTAAAAAATGTGACTTGAAACATTCAAACAATTTATACAGAAGCAAACTCTTGACTATGTACGCTTGCAAAATCTCATGAAATATCGATAGTTCAATACCAGTATTACCTATGGATTAACCACCTACCAATGGAGCACCTGGGACACCACCAGTTGACCATGTTGCAGGTGCTACTTTTGGCTGCCAGTTGGCTCCTCCTGTTAACTTTTTCTCTCCAGCATTCCACTGAAGGTCTCCCCTAACAGAGAGGGAGACAGGCTATTATTTGCATTCTCCCACAGTGAAAATGAAAACGGGCTGCAGCACACATTAACATTAGACGTGCAGCTACATTAGCTTATGGTGTATGCAGTTATTAACAGAAAGATATACTTTTAGTGACGCTCAGTTTCAAGGGTTGTTAGCAGCAGACATCAGTACACTCTATGCCGAAGTCAGTTACATGGTTATGGCCTTTGTGGTGAGAATTAAAGAGAAGTTTTACTTAGTATTGACTGAAGGTAACATATGGCGTATACCCTTGCAAAGTAGGAAGAGGGACTGCTACTGCCTATTCTACTGGGGCCAGGCAGTAGAGCTGCCTGCTAGATGTCTTTGAAAGGTGATTTCATTGCTGGAAATCTTGCTCAGACAGCTGAAGGAGGAAAGCATTCAGTTCTGAAAAAAGTTGATAGATACAAGAGAAACAAATCATTCACAGAATAGAAGGGCTGTTGCAAAACCAGGTTTTCTTAGAGGCTGCTCTATCCAGAATAAAATACACCATTTGAACAAAGTAGATTGAAGGAAGATATGTTTTTGGGGGATAAACCTCTCGATGTGTTTCACACATATTCTTCCTATCATCTCCACAGAGGTACAAAATATTTTGAAGTCTTGCATACAGAGGAAGACTCAGGACAGAAGTAGGCAGCTAGACTAAGATAATACATTAAAAAAATAAATGCAATGTTATAAATATTTCTTTTGCAAAAAGAAGCTTTTTCACTGCATGGAATGAACTTCTTTTCTAATTTGTAAGTATTTCGATGCCTACGCAATAACTAGCATCTATAAAAATGTAACAAATTATATATTAGTCTAGGTTATGGAGAGGAGCTATACAATTTATTATCTGGACAATTTGTTAAATATAAGCTGTTTGGAAATCAGCTATTCAACATGAAGACAGTAAGTGACAGGAAAAAAATATTTCTAGACTCAGATTAAAGACAGCAAGTTTAAAAGCTTTGTCAGGAACATTTAACCTTAATTACTCACTGGATCTTATAGAATACTTTCTCCAGAATTTTTCTGAACTGATTGGGAAGCAAGGGAACATAACTAATTCATTGTTTCTTAGTAAACACTAAAATAGACTTAAGGCTATACAGTAAATCTGAAACCTTCCTCCTATTTTAAACAAAGTTGAACTTACTTTTTTGAAGTAGTGCCAGAAATTCCAAGATCTGAAATTGAAACAAAAAGAAATAAATAAAAAAGAAGTCACATGTTTAGTAAATAAAGAATGTCAAAGTAACAGCTTACATTTCATTGCACATGAGCTTATAAAGAGTAAAAAAGTTGGCTATCTTCATTTAGGCAGCATCAGAGGACTGGCCACATCTACCCATTCTTCAGGACAAACGTTTGAGAAACCCTGTAGATGTCTTACACTTGAAGAAGGCATTTTGCTTCATAAGCAAACAAAAGTAACAACATATTTAGGTCTACAAAATCCTAACTTATTTAAGAGCACCAAACTATTTACCATGGATGACAACGCTAGTTTCTGTTCCTCATTATATATACAGAAATAAGAAGCTGATTTTCAAATACACATAAATCTGAACACTACTTATGAGTTTTGCACTGTTTTATCTGCTCTATCATACATGGAAACTCCAAGTAGTTTCTGTCCTTCCCTTTGGAAGAAGTTTTAAACTAAATTTTAAAGAATATTTTTGTCACATGGCCAGTACAAGTCCTGTAAGTCACATATTACTCAGTTTGACTTTCTCCCCAAACTTGGATATACCAAATCACTTGCAAAAGATTTCAAGGGATTTTCAAGGGATTAAGAGTTCTGCTAACTTCTAAGCATAATAGTTTTCCCCCACATCTAACAGACGTGTAGGTATCATAAGATCTTTGCTGTGGTGTGTTTACATGTACTAAGAAAGTATTCCATTTAAGCAACCCTCCAAAATAAAACTTCAGCAGTATTACACCTTAGCCTAGGTAGACCTCTGTTTGGTTTTTGAGGGGGGCTGCGGCTACTGATCTCTAGTTACAAAGGCTTGAACCCTTTTCCTACTACAGGAAGGGCTTTTAGTTTAGCATTTCAAGAACATGTTTTGGTAAGTTCACTGCCTGAGAAAAGGTCTGTTCCTGAGTGCTGGTACACTCATCACTCCCCTGCTACTCTTATCTTTCATTAAGCATGAAGTCAACTATTTGTGTCCAACAGCTCTGCTGCTTAAATTCCACAATGCTATCAGACACTTCAGACAATTTTCAGTTTTCCATCTATTACCCAGGAGAACATCCACTTAAAAATCTGATGTCTCCCTGGAATGTACCCGAGAAGCCACACATTACAAATCCTACCTATCAAACAGATGCCATTATTTGACTCAGATCCTGGGCACAAAGAAAGCCAAGTCACAAACCCAGACTACCAGCTATCCAGATCAGGCCTTATTCCTGTGAATAGCTTTCCCAATTTCCCCAGCCAAACAGAAGGATGCTGAAGCAAGCTAAAATACATAGGTATTTGACTCAATGGAAAAGTAACACAGCTGCATGCCCCACTACTTAAACCCAAAATTTGTCACTTACTGCCTACTAAGTTTGCAAGAGACGAATCAAGATCACTTCCAAGGCCTTTGCTCGCTGCTGAAGGAGTGACTGTTGCTGCCGCTGCAGGTGCTACAGGTTGACCAGAAGGAACCATAGTTGGCATAAGAAGATCACCTAAACCATCAAAAACTGGAAGTGAAAAGAAAGTCGGTTAGAACAGCAGCTGCGGTAAGAAAAGCACTGCCCGCCACTTTGCTGTTGCTCCAACAAATATAGCACAGACAACCACATCACAGGTCTTACCAAAACACCATTTGACATTAAAAATAATGCCAACAAGGGCATGCATGTCATTTTACTAGACACTGAATGTACAGTAATCCTGAAAAATCTATACCAATGAAAACTAATATGAGAAGACATGCCTAAAAGGACTTTAATTGGAGCATTCAATCTACATAGATACAGCACCACTTCCACACTACACTATTTTTCCAACAACCATCCTTGGAGATGTCAGATGCGCACACACATTATGTCAGGAGATATTCATTTAAATGTTTTTAAAATGAACATCTTGCAGCAAACACCCGTCAGAATTACGTGGCAAAGGCAGTCTTATACCTTGACATCTCACAGCAACAGGATTGGAAGTCTCAAGTTGTTACTATTCACTTGCAAGCAGCAGGGAATTGGGAAGACCTACTAACATGAGATCAGAAGGAACCAGAACCATCCACACGGACAGTGCTACCCTCCTTAGTCCAGTCATCTAACTCAGAAGTTCATTTTTCAGATTCCTTAAAGTCAAACTGCTTGGTATATCTCATGCCTGAGTTCTATCTTCTGATCTGTTTTTTAGGTACATGCTAATGTTAAATCAACAGGAAAGGGTAGCATGTGCACTGGCAAGCAACCAAATACCCAAGCAGCAGTACTACTTCCACCTTTTTTTTTCTTGTACAGTTGCAGAACTCACCAATTTTAAGTTTGTAGCAAGGACCCAGCATGAAAAATATAGAACGGAAGAGATGCAAACAAAACGACAGCAGTGATAAAAGTTTAGGCTTATAATCAGGCAAAGAACACTATGCCACTTTCTATTGTGTGTACCCTCAGGTGCCATGCAAGCTCAAGAACACCTGCAGCAGCAGCGGCAAGATGACTCGCCTACATAAGTTACTTACAGATCAGTGTTTTCCTTGCGTAATTCCTAATTCATGCTATTAAGCACATGCAAGGATGATGTTCACACTAGTTTGATTTCACTGACATGGTAGTATAAAAAATGGGTGCAGACAGCTCTTGGGCACAAGTCAGCCTAAACACCACCCTGAAGGTTCTTCCAGTAGAGAAAGAAGAGTGAGTTCACTGATATTGCTCATGCTCAGATCCTAAAAATGGTATCATTAACTCATCTAAAGCATAAAACACATTAGAAAGTTGTCAAGAAGAAACCCAGTGGCTCACCTGATGCATCAAACGAACTGCCAGTTGTTGGAGCTGTTGTCCCAAAAGCTGCATCAAAGTTAGGCTGTAGTAAGCTGGTTTGAGCTGGAGTGACCGGGGATGGTGACGGAGACGGAGAAATAAAAGAACCTCCAAAGCCTTAAAAAAGTTACATAAGAGAGGTGTGGACATTAGAGTCAGTCTTATTAGGCGCTTTTTTTAACAAAAGCTCAATCTAAAAATGGCAGAATGATGAAGTTAATTCTTACTAGACCATTGTAAATAACTCAGTACTGCACAAGCATCCTTGGTATGCCAGGTATGACCATGGAAATTTAAAGAGTTACTGAGAGTCACCAATAAAAACTTTGATGCTTTTTACTAAGTTTTCTTCAGAGGTAGACCAACAGCAGAGAGAACTTAATTCTTACAGTTCTACATGCTATTGTTCTAGGTAAGTAATCTCAGAGGCAGAAAGCAACAAACAGAAAAAAAAAAGAAGCAGAGAACTAACTTTTCCACTCCTCAACCCACAACACCAATGAGGAGGCTGGGGATGTGCAAGAAGTTGTGAGGGTACACAGCTGGGACAGCTGATCCCAACTGACAGGAACGTTCCATACCATATGGCATCATGGTCAGCATATAAAGCTCTGGGAAAAAGCCCAGTTTGTCCTCTCAAGTAACTAGCATGCATGATGGAGCCCTGCTTTCCAGGAGATGGCTGAACATCTGCCTGCCCATGAGAAGTGGGGAATTAATTCCTTGTTTTGCTTTGTTTGCACATGCAGCCTTAACTATTAAACCGTCTTTATCTCAACCTACAAGTCTTCTCACTTACTATTCCAATTCTCTCCCCTGTCACACCAGAGGAAACCAAGCAAGTGGCAGTGTGGGGCCTGAGTTGCTGGCCACACCATGACAACAGCACATTTCCCAGCTGTGAAATCAAACATCTGCCACTTATTTAAAGACTTGACAGGCCACAGCTCAACATAGAGAACTCATGCTCAAATTGTGAGCCTCAATTATATCAAATATTACTGTGAGCCCTCAGATGCTCTGAAAATTTTGCTTTCTAAGAGAAAAAAAAACTAAATACCAAACACTTCACAAATGTTGAAAGAATGAGAGAAATTTATATATGCACACACTTGAAGCAAGTATTTACACATCAGATGCATATTTTAGAAGAGAAGCAGGTGAACATTAGGTAACTATATTCAAATCAAAACCCTGCATGGGCAAATGAGAGCAGTGTGCCATCACTGGGTCCTGGGCACCAGGCCAGCAACTTTCTGTGTCTCCAGCAGACAGGCTTTAGTTGTGGAACACCTGACCTGCATGAAGAGATACATTGGCCCCACACACAGCTCAGAGACACAGCAAACCTGACTATGCACTACAGGTCCAGGAGAATACAACCTGATTAGAAACACCTCATAAATTACATCCTTCAGCTGAAGCTTCCCGGATCGCAGGTAATGACTGAAAATACTCAGATGGTAACCTATACTGGTCCCTTCAGATGCCACTGACCCAGGGCACCAGCTGGAGCCAGGGAAGCAGGAACAGGAAAAGTAGAGCAGCCTGCTTTCTGTAATCCAAAGTAAAGAGCATTTCAATAGTCTCTGTGAGCTTCCCTGTGTTTATTAGGCCTATTTCAGTGCAATGGAACCAAGAAGCCATTATCACTCAAACCCCAGTCTACAGCAAGTCACATGCTTGCAGGTGCTAACCCTGCATGTGGACAAATGCACTGGGATCAGAGATCTGCCCACAGCTCTCCATGGTCTGTTCTTGAAACAGGTTTGTCATGGGATAATTTAGGTTGGAAAAGACCTCCAGAGGTCAGTCAGCCCAACATCCTGCTCAAAGGAAGTCTAATCAAATCAGGTTGCATGGATATTTGCCTTGGCACCTCCAAGAGATTTTACTGCTTCTCTGCATGGCCTGTTGTCATATCAGACCACATGTATTCAGAGTTTTCCCACACACTCTGCCTTTTTTTATGGTCTTTTTGCACCTCCAAGAAGAACCTGGCTAGTCTTTTCTGTGTACTCCCATGAGTTTAGACACCTAAAAGGCTTCTCTTTTGCCTTCTCAAGGCTGAATGAGCCCAGTTCTCAGCCTCTCCTTACATGGTGTGTGTCAACATCTCCGTGGTTCTCCACTGAACTCACTCTGGTATGTGTTGATCACCCACACCAAGAGATTCTCCAGTACATTCCAGAAATCCCCTGGATTACCCATGCCCAGCTGTATTCCCTGTCTCCCTTTCATCACAGAGGATGGTGATTCAAGTTGCCTGAGTGCCAAAGCTTGTGACAGTGATGCTTTCTTCAACTGCTTAAAAAGGTTTCCTCTACTGCTCCTTCTTGATCAGGTGGTCTGTAGCAGACATCTGCTGAAACATCACTGATGCTATGCTGTCCTCTGATCCTTGACACAAGCTATGTAACAAATCATCACCTGTCCCAAGGCAAAGCTCCATGCATTCACCTATCGCAAAAAAGTACCAATCTCAAAAAAAAAATGTCCAGGAGCAGGTTAAAAAGATCTAGTGATGCCGAAGGCACTCACTGCAGCAGTTCTAAAGCAAAGGAGCCATTTCAAGAGCCTGTCTTTCCATTTCCTGAGTGAGAACGAGGAGTCTGGCAGAAGGGTATGATCCAATATTTATACTTAAGATTTTGTTTAGAAAGTTCTGTAAGCTTTTGCAAATCCCTGTAAAGTGTCTGTTTCTCCAGCTACAGAAGAGAGTACTCCCCAGAATCTGCTGAAAATTTGCATGATGACTGGTTGTAATTCCACAGCTTTTAGCCTTGCCCAATTTAACAGCAACATCAGGCACAAAAGCCATAAAAATCCTTTAACAGACCAAGTTCCTAGTAGTCTCAGTCTTGCACAAGAGCCAGAGCAAATCTGCACAAGCAGCAGCAACCGAGTTAGATGTGTTGTCTGGACATCCCCAACTCCCTGATTTTGAGGTTGCTTTTATTTAAACATTCAAGTAAGATTTAATGTAAGAACACGTTACTGGAGTAAATACTGGGACACACATGCACACAGTTTAACTGGATAGAAAGATCTAGAAGGGAAAATACCTAGACTGTTGTATTTGTCAGGATAGTTCTAGTCTTGTCTGCTAAAAGGCTTAGAAGAGTAGGAAAACATTTCTACCATATTTCCTAAGTGAGCCAAGAGGGATCAGAAACTTATTTGACAGGACAACATTTAAGACAATTATGAATAGTAAATATACTCATAACAATATGCATATAAACACTTAGTACAACCAAACACTCATAAACCATGAAGGACAAACCTTCAGCCACCATATGAACTCCAGACACTCTTAAATTTAAAACTGGATTACACTGCAGGCTATACATCTGCCATTATCAAGGCTGAACAAATGCTTAGCAATATGCTGTGATGTTTACAGACTCTCTCTGTCTGCCAAAAAAAAAAAAGATTCAAATCTACTTGGAGCCCTTTTGAATGTATATTGGAAGGAAAAACAAAATAAATTTTAAAAAATCATCCATTCACCCCAACTGCTTAAGGTCTGCTTGAGTATTCAGACTTAAAACAGTCCTTTTGTAATTAAGGTTTTTATTTAGTGCAACTCTTCAGATTCAGAGACCACACTGCTGAGGTTTAAGCCATCTGGAGCACAATTCCGACTTGAATTTAGGCTTGGTTACAGATAAGGTCATAAAATATTTTGTATTGTAATGTTTGCATAAGCAGAATTAGCTTCTGTCCAACAACATCATCACACTCAGTCCCATGACAACATGTATAACTGCAAATGACTGGCATATTTTACAACCTACAGTTACAGCCTGATCTTTGGCCTTAAGCTATCCATAAACTAACTAATACAAAGTCCTATTGAAGCACATATGAAGAGTATGGAAAAAAAAAAAAGTAGTCTTCTACCATAAAATCTGAAGCTGTCTGCACTAACGCTTTAGTATGCATTTAGACATTATGTCCCACTTTGAGTATCCAACTCGGATCCCTAGTATCTGGAATGATTGAGAATGAACATATACATTATTTTTATTATCTAGACTACTTCTACCTTTCTATAGCACAACCAGACAATGCCTGCTCTTAGAGCAGGTACTAGAAAACGTGTCATCATCTGAGATGGCTTCAGTGTGCAAACACACACCTGTATCAACTCACAGCACTCAGACCAGATTACATACTGAATATCTCACATTATGTACTACTCCTACATCAGAGGACCCCTCAGGAGCATATAAATGGCAAAACATACACAGGGCTGGACTTTTGATAACAGAGTGAGTTGGCTTGAGAGACCTGCAAACATAGGGACAGCAACTGACGTCAGGGCCCATCATGCCTAGAATGGGTTAGCAGTAGCATAAAGGGTAGCCTGTCGCTTCAGCCACAAAGGTACAACGTGAAGCTAACAATCACCTTTGAAATTCATGAGGGATAAACCTACCAACCAATTGCACTGGTTTTGGCTGGGGTAGAATTACTTTAAATCACAACACAAATTCACCCTTCAGAAACACAGGTGAATTTAAGACAAGTCTTCTACAAAACAGAAGTGCTTTAGTTTCCTTCCTCCTGATGAAGATGTGGTCTACAAACTTCAGATGGGATGGGGAGGAGTGGCAACTGTTTAGCACAATCACTACAGCCACTACAATATGTGGTATAGCAAGAATTTTGGAGAACAGTACACACAGAATTCAAGAGGAGCTCCTTGTGTGTAGGATGCAGACTACAATGATACAGTTATTTCAACCTTTGATAAAATGTGGGACAGTGATGTCACATTCAGCACTAGCAGAGACCTCATCTTGTCCAGTATAAGAAGAGGGTCTCTACCACTTCTGTGCTCTTGGGCCGAGAAAAGCACACTCTCCTTGGCTAAATGCAAGATTGCTACCAAGTCATTCATTCAAGCTACTAACACTTAAGGGTTCAGCCTACCTCAGTTAAAGCAAACAAATTGAATGAAATCAACAAAATGAAGATTAATTAGCGGTAAGGACCAAGACGCATAGCCTGAAACACTGCCTAAGTACTACTACAGACAGCCAAAGAAACTTTATATAGACACTCATATTCAGTGAACAGTACAGAAAAATAAGGATTGTGTGGGAGGTAGGAAAACAAAGAGTACAGAAAGAAGAAAATCTAGGAAGTTAACTCGTACTTCAGTATATTGCCTCCATCATAAATCGCTCTAGTTTTAATTAAAACATCTAAAGTACTGAGAAATCTTATGAATATTTTATTCCACTGCAGAAGTTTATCTACATCCAAGGAACATAAAAGATTTTGAAGACCACTTTTTAGTACTGCTCTAAAATAATAAGTTTTCAGAAGTTCTTTATTACCAGCAAGTAGGTCTGCAGAAGCTGAGGAACTAGAAGCAGCCTGGGTTGTGGGCTGGGGTTCGGGAGCACTACTTCCAAAAGCATCTAAAGGGAATTCCAGAAAGCATCAGGAAAAAGCAAAGAGTTCAATATTAAATATATCAACTCATCACTTATCATAAACAAAAGATGAAAGGAAAACCACTTCATACATCATCAGAAGAAAATGAAAGTGCTTGGCCATCTTTATTGCGGAGCAGTACCATGGACACAAAGTTCAGGTGGAAAAAAGGAGGTGCAACAAACCAGTACTTGAAAGAAATCTTTTCTATTTAAGCCTCTCCTCAGAAAACCCATACAAAGCACAGCATTCAAGACAAGAGGGTTAACTCATTTGGAGATGAATGCACTGAAGCAGAGTTTGGAATTATTCCAGCCAGAACCTAGTGACTCACATTAAGTCTTTTTAGAGGAATATTTCACTAATATTTGAAATTCACTGCCTCTAAGCAACATTCCTGTTTTGCAACATGCCTAGAGTTGGCTGTGCCTATCCTGATTTCCACCTTGTCAAATCCAACAAAGATCCTGTGACTCAGATACCCAGTTTGAGAAAAGTCACCCTTAAAACTTCAGCTGCTTTGAGAAACGGAACTGAGAGAAAACAACATGACCATGGAGACTCGCAAAGAAAGAAAAGAGGACACAGCAGACTTTCACTGGACATCTGAGGAAGAGCCACACATGCACTGACTGAAGACAGAATGGCAAGTGTCACGACAACAGAATGACCACACGGACAGTTTATTTGCAGTTCGTTATTGTGCAGCACTAAGAAGGGGACATGCCAGTCTCAGCCGTAATGCGACACAAAAAAGTTGTGAGAAGGGAAAACCCGCAGCTTTAGCCAAGTGCAAAGGTAACTGAAATGAAGTGATTCAACTCTGAAGTGGTGAGGAAAGAAAAATACCCACCACCAAATAGGTCAATCACACCTGAAGAATCCACCTTTGCTGGAGAGGCAGTGGGTAGAGGAGAGGGGGCTGCAAATGCATCCACTGCAGTGAGCACAGGATAAATAATATTTAGTATCAGCAAGGCAACAGTGATAGCTAAATATTTCAAAGCCATATAGGCTCCACCAGTTAGAACCACAGGGTTGGTAAATTCAGGTAACAGTCTTCAGAACTGCAAACAGAAAGTGTTACATTTCTCACACAGCAACTGAAAACCACAGTACTTTAAAGAATGCATTGTTTATTAAGAATTTTCTTATGCTTAGAGAAGGATTTACTCTTTCAACAATCACATTACTTATTCAACTTCAGTGCCAGCCAATTCATGGTTTGCATCTTCAGCAGGTGCACATCTTATTATGACCAAAGCATCAAACCCACAACTTAGTATTTCTTAATGTTTCAGCTTAAAGATGTAAATTGGTAGCAAGTTGATTTTTTTCCTTTTTTTTTTTTTTTTTTTTTTTTTTTTTTTTTTTTTTTTTTTTTTTTTTTTTTTTTTTTTTTTTTTTTTTTTTTGCTTTTGGAAACAAATCCAAACCAAAGAAGCCTGAAGAAAAGCCTGTGAAAACAAGCACTCACCAGATAGGAGATCACCAGTGAGAGAACTCTCAGGCACGGGAGAAGCTGCAGGTGGTGGAGATGAAAATGTATCTTCCAGAAATGAAAGAAAAAACAAGGAGTAAGTGTCACTCAAGTCAGTTTACATCATTGCACAGCATCAAATCAGCAGACCACTGGAAAAATTCTCTCTTTACCTGTACCAAAGAGATCTATGCTAGGAGCAGCGTCTGGTTTAGGTGCTGCAGGTGCATCAGGAGCAGACTCAAATAAATCTAAGGCCAAGAACACAACACATCTTTAACTCATTTTTGAAAGGCAGGACTGAAAGCAGAACTCTCAAATTTTGCACATCATATTTGAAATTAATAGGCTTTCTGGTTTGAAAGCCTAGCACACAACACGCATGCAACAATGATTTTTTGGTACTCCTGACCGATCAATCCACCAGAATCAAAGAGTTAAAAACAAAATTACCACCAAATATATCTAGAGCAGGAGGAGCGGAGGTGGTGGCGGTAGCAGAAGTGGTGGCAGTAGTGGTAGTGGCAGTAGCTGTAGTAGCAGTAGCAGCAGCAGCAACAGCAGCAGCTGGAGAAGGAGTTGTTGCAGGAACTGGAGTAGCTGCGCTAGTTGTAGGGGTAACTACAGGAACAGCAGTCTCTGTTGGCTTCATAGCAAAGAGGTCCAGCTCAGGAGCAGCCTCTGCACTACCTTCGGATGGGGCAAAGGGGTCTTGTAAAAAGGAGAGGGGAAATATATGTGTATGCATACTTAGGATCAGTGAGGGAGGAAGTCAAGAACAAAGCAACTTCAGGCAATGCACATACTGCAAATACACGCACACTTAGAGGATGTTGCTTTAACATCTAGCTTACTTATCCAGACACGTTACTTAATGTTTTTCTAAAATAAAGACCATCTGAAAGGCTGAGCAGTCTAGTTACTAGAGGGGAGAACTTTCAAAGGCTGTTTGACAAGGCCAAAAAACTAAATATGACAAAAGATGATCCAGGGTACTGCTTACAACTCAGCACTGGGAGAACTGTTTATTAGCACTACCAAATAAGCACAAAGCTACCGGGACTCAGAAACAGGCAGTTTTGTTAAGCATGCTCTTCAGTCTAAGGTTTGTTTTGACCAAGTGCAAACACTATGAAAATTTCAGAAAAACACACTGCCATGTAGTTTAAACAAAAAAAAAAAAAAAAAAAAAAAAAAAAAAAAAAAAAAAAAAAAAAAAAAAAAAAAAAAAAAAAAAAAAAAAAAAAAACAAAAAACAAAACAGCAAAACAACATACTATCTAATGACATAAAACCCACCATTTCCTGAACATGCATCAAGAGCTGCTGCTACAGGGGTTGGGGTAGCTGGTGCTGCTGCCCCTTCAGCTGCTGCAGGGGCTTCCCCAGGAGAAGCTGCAAAGGCATCTTGGGTGCAGTTTAGGAACAGAAATTAAAATAATAAAAAAAAAAAAAGAATAAAGAGAAGAAAAATATAGTAAAAGAACCAAGTTAAATTGCATAGGTAGATCCCCTTATACAACATGAATGTAATTACTCCAACAGCAAGACAAGTCATGCAGCGTAAAACGCTTTGTCTCTCCCCCAACCCCACACAAGCAGGTTCTAAACAGGGTCTGTGCAGATGGAGATTCTTGGGTTGCCCACAGGAAGTATACAGTGAGTGTAAAAGGCGGCATTATTCTCATTGTATAAGGGTTCTGAGCAGCATGCTCACATACTACCTAAAATTAACTAATTGACAAAATTAACTGAAGAGTAGATACTAACAACTTGCATGCTCAAAGCCTGTATTACATGGGATTAATCTGCAACTGTGAGTTTACTCACATAGCATAGTGCTTTGCAAACTTTAGCAAAACAATCCAATTACACTGGCAGATATCTGCATCTACAATTTTTAGTCTTTGAGCCAAGTCAATCATGCAACATCTGAAAAACTGAACTTACTTGTTTCTTAATAGTATTCCAATTGGATCTTTCTGAAGCCATAACCTGATGCATAGGTTATATTTACTCAGCTTGCTTCAAACAGATCAAGAAAGTTTATCTTAACTGCTGGCCAGGATAGTTTGTCTGTCCTTTTAGGATCACTTCTAGGCCAACTGGTCAAGTTAGGGAAAACAAGTCTGGGGTTTTGGAATGACTTGTTCATGAGTTTTCTTTGACTTTTTTTTGTTTTTTGTTTCTTTGTTTGCCACTTGCTAAGTGGCATGCTTAAATTTCAAGCTATGAACTTTCACAGCACTATTTCTAGGCTTAAACCACAATTTGTAGCTCTTAATTCTATGAAGTAGTCCTAATGGACAGTGCCATTTGGACTATCCTCATAGGCAGGCATTTTCTTCACAAAAAGACTGCATGATCAGGATTAAATACTTCAAGATGCTTGTAAAGGCCATTTTTCTACTGCTACAAAGTTAGCAAGTTAAAAAAAATAAATCTGTTGGGGAATACTGCAATTGCACTGTCAAACTACTACAGGAAAAAGCTTAACATGCTTTAACTTGAGTGTCAATTTTAAAATGAAAACAACCATTTTAAAAACAAATTTATGCCAGGGAATCTAAAAAGCTCAAAAGAACATGCACTGAAACTTCAACAGAAGAGAAGAAAGCCAATTAGTCTTGTACAATAGAATTAAAATGAGTTAGTAGCAAAAAGGCCTGCTAATAAGCCATTTCAAATATAATTCTATTTTTCAAGTAACAGGGTTGTTCAACAACAAAACTGGATGGCAGTTGTCCAAGTAAGAAAAATTAGAATGCGTCAAACATCACAGTATTGTATGTACACCAGACACTGGCATACACCACGTAGAAGAAATTCAACACAGAACTGAAGAGTTTTGTATTGTACTACTTGGGAATATGCTGTGTGTAAGGTCACGTGTTTTGGGTTTTGCTCTTCAGGGCCAGCTTTCAGATGGATGGTCACCTTGGGCTCCTTCAAAAGAATACATTTGTACCCACACAAGCTTGTAGGCCAACAGCACAGACGTTAGTCAACCCTACTTGTAATTATTTCCCAGAACGAAAGGACAGACTTCAGATGATAGATAAAGTGGGAATTCAGAATGCACAGAGTCAGCCACTAGTTTTATGCTGGGATCACTTTAGCTTCAGAGTAACACCTGTTCCTGTACAGATGTAGGCTACTGAAGTTCCACATGTAAGTGTCATAGATACTCAAGTGGGCACAAATTCGTTCCAGCCAACAGATGGAAGGAAACAGATAGTTTGGCACTAGCTGTATTATTTACTGACACTTCTGAATAAGATTCTTGCCAAGCATTGTAATTCTGTGTAGTATCAGACTTGGGTTAAATGGCAGATGGGATAAACACCTAAGTTCATAATGGAATCTAAAGGAAAAAAATCATATTAAGAATTTGTAATATTAATTACTCCAAGAAGTTCAAGAAACGTGTATGAACATTGAGAGAAACCAACCTGAACAGGTTATCCTACAGATCACAGTTCAAACTAAGGGTTTGCCATTGTTTTTTTAAGTTAATTCTTATCAAGTTCTTTGAAGCTTTTCAAAAAGCTCTGCTGTACCTGCACAGTTGCCCTTTGCCCTCTGCTAAAATCTAGCATGGCATGCAGAAATGGATACAATTTAGTCTGAATGTGTTACCATTAAAAAAAAGATTGTTTATTTTCTTTTGTTGTTCCTCCATCTTGGCATAGTAACTCTAAATTTGCATATGAATCACTATAAGAGATCTTCTCCCTTTTAAGCATTTACTCTATTCCTTACCTTTCTGCATCTTCTGTTTCAAAAGTCAATCTAGCTTTGACTTCTAAAATCAAGTAGCATATAGTTCTAAGTTGAATGTATTGACATCATGAAAACTTAGAGATGTTGCTGAAACCTTTACAAGTTCCCACTGCATGAAAGGTTTATTAGGAGTCATAGATACGTATTATGCACTGCATTAAATTTAAATTCATAAATATCATTCTTACTGAAATCATGTGGAAACAAGGGCATTTAAAAGGTCTGAAATACTGAAGCAGTGCTTCAATACATCTTGTTTGCAGTAAAATAAAAGTGTTCCTGAAGAGTGATCTGTTTAATTTCATAAATTCAGGTTTTATTTGATGCCACAGCATCAATACATGACAAAGTTACTCACACATGATGATACAGCTGACTTATAATCATTTAAGGTATTATGCAACAAGTGAAACAAACCTGTGGAAAGTCACAAGTATAGGAAAGATTGTAGAACTAAAGTGAACACAAGAAACTATTTCCACAGTTTTTTCCCTCTTCAGTCGCCCTTCATTATTTTTTGACATGAAGAACCTGACCTGAGTTAAAAAGTATTCCACTAGGCTCAGTGCTAGGAAACTGACTGTTGGACTTCATGATCTTAAAGGTCTTTTCCAACCTTGATGATTCTATAAAATAATAATAACAATGCTGCAAAATTTTTTCCTGTTTGTTTTTTAAACTAATTGCTACCTCACTATACCAGTCTGTTCCAGCATAAGGGCCATTCATTAGCCGTCAAGTGTCAAAAGTCTGTACACTTGGGCTGTGGTTTCTTTACAGGGAAAACCGCAGCTCTCCAGCCCACTTACAATTCAAGTCATCTAAATGCCTAACAACTGACATTTGCACAGTGTCTACCACGCCTTGTTACTTGCACGGCTTACAGTGTAATCGCACAACAAAATGTAACACAATAGCACATTACTAGCGTCCAAAAATACTGTGCCCAAATTCTATTACGGAGACATGCGGCATTTCAAGGTTTTTGCTTTTCTTCTACCTTTACCCTTCTACCTTCTCCCTCTAAGGAATGATTCCAGCTGCACTTTGAAAACAGCCTTCTCTTGTTTATCTTAAAACACCATACAGAATTCTTCAAGTAGGTCCAGGTAACTGAGAGATTGTCCATCAATGAGACTGAGTTCTTAAAAAAAGCTATTCTAGACCAATCCCGCATTTTTCATCTGCTTTCCAATAACATATTAGAGATGAAGACGTAATGCAGAGTTTATGTCTTCGATATAAAGCCCAGTCCTAGAAAGCACGCGGGCTCCCATCTGCTAAAGTATCAGTGGCACAGTGCAGGAATTAGCAGTCAACAACCATTCCAAAGCCTCGTCTCCTGCTTCTTCCCTCAGCTTGGCTGCCTTTCTCCTGCAGCTTCCAACTTCTTTCTCTAATCAGCCCCTCCCTGAAGATCAGCTTTTTTCCTCCTGAGTTAAGGTGACTTCAAAGACTGTCTCCAGCAGACCTCAAAGGTCAAATACCTACTCAATCAGATTAGGTGTAATCACACCTAATACCACAAAAGCTATAAAGCAACAGTGTCTGCCTCCAGAACTACCTCTTCTTGCACTGTACACAATCTTAAAAGTGACAATGAATTTTAGTGTGGTATGCTAGTATATACTTACAGCACAGCCTTCAGAAGAAAAACAAACAAAGAAACCAAAAAAAAAAAAACCCAAACCATGAGCACAGAGATGGAAGTTCAGTATGGACTCATGGATCTTAAAAGGGATTGGCTAGTGGGTGTCTTGAAGGCACTGCAAAAGTACCTCCACTTCTGAGTGTGTTTAGAGATTATTCTTCTTGAGAACTAGAGGTTTTCTGCTATCATAAATAATAGAACCTTGCTTCATCCTGAAGTGTTCCAGGAAAAAGTCACTATTCATCTAACATATAATCCACTGGAGATTCATAGCATTTGAGCAACAAAATACATTCTCTTTAAAAGAAGAGATCAAGTCACAGAAGTCTGCTTACTGCAAAAGAAAAATTCTTTCCACACTGGAGGGTGAAGGCAACTCCCCTTCTTAATATTTGTCACAAAGTTTTCCAATGATAAGTTATATCTCTAGAAACTAAACATATCCAGGTCTTTGCCACTTGAGAAGCCTGGAAGTAGACACATGATTTGGCAGTAGCTTCTTTTTTCCAGGCACAGAACAGTGGTAAAGGTAGAAAAAAAAAGTTGCATCTTGTTGCTGTAGTACTGGACGAAAGTCATGGGCAGGTGTTTTTCTAATACTTTTGCAAGTTTACAGTGATTTCTATCCATTTATCTTTTTTCATTTTTCAAAAAGTCATATATTTATGCTAAATTAGTAATGCAACTTGAAAGTGCTGTATCAAGACTGGCTTGACCCCAATGCTTTCACACTCTATGCATCTGCACGGCTGTTGATGAGCACAGGCCTCGGTTTCTGCAACAGGCTTCTGAGAGTAACTAACATCAGACTCTCTCTTGCTCCTAATGGTAGTGGCATCCAGAACCTTGCCCATGGTATTTTTAAAATTGCTTGTTGACTGGCCAACCCTGCGGCACTAGGATTAGTGTCAATCTTTGTAAAAGGAGAGACTAAGTAGCAGGTAGCAGTTTACGCCTTTCTTAGTTCTTTTCAGCATTTTTGCTGTAGATATTTTGGTGCTGCCTGCTGGAATCAGTCCTAAAAATATTCTAACTAGGAACATTCATTCTTTAGGAAACAGCTTTGTAGTGAAACTGTTTATGTATGAGACCTCTCCAGCACTCCTGTCAGCAGAAGTGATAGATAAATGACCCCCACAGAGAAGATACTGTAATTCAGTTTTCACGGCAAGTAACTTATTAGTTATTCCTGACATCGACTGTCATGCTGAAAGTATGCATCAATGGAAGAGAAAACTAGAAAAATACAGTGGTCAGGTGATATTAAAAATGCTAACAGTTTTTCAACAGGAGGAATTCTCCATTACTAGGTTGGTATAGTGTTGAAAAGAAACGTAATTTCTGACATGCTGTTGAGAAGCCTCCTGCTCTGCAGGAGTGACAAGAAAACTGAAAACATACAGTGGGAATTCTTACTCAAGTGGATAGCAGATAACATTAAAGACTGAAAGAGCACAACCAAACTATAAGAATAGGTTTCCTACACCTTATTGGCATAGTTGGCATTTAGTGCAAGTTCACTGCCATTTTAAATTTACTGCTAATGTCTTGTGAAATATAACCCAGACTCAAGAATGCCGAAATACAGTAATTTCAGCTGGTTCAATACTAAATTTGTAGGAAATACTCAAAAGAAACACAGCACAGCTGAAGTGTGACAAGTAATGAAGGGGCAGGACACTGCCACATCCATCCTCTTCAACTATGAAAGCACAGCTGCTTTTCCCAGAAATTGTAGCACATTGCACAGTTATTGAATAATGTGAAAACAATACCTGCTTACCCCGGTGTGGACCTGAGAACTACTGTTCTTAGCTGATCAATCACAAGGAAACTCAGCCTTAAGGTATACAGTTTTCCATTTTTCATATATGCACAGGAGTCTATTAGCACAGCAAAAAAAGAGGTAGTTGGGCAGTTTATGACAATTTCCTGCTCCATTCAGCATCCAACACACAGGCACCTCTGGTATAGCTGGTTAAATCAGATGCCTTGTTACACAACAGCTGAACTCAATACTGCTTCATCTACCTTATGAGCTGGTGTAGAGCACTACAGCAACCAAACTAACCTCCAAAGAGATCCACTTCAGCAGGGGCAGCAGTAACAGTTGTAGTTGTGGCGGCAGCAGCTGAAGTAGTTGTAGTATCAGTAGTTGCAGCAGTAGTTGCACTGGGCTCTGTGGCAAATGGATCTGAAATCTGTGGCTCAGAGGTAACACCGGAAAGTGCAGCCAGATTATCTATATCCAACCATACAATGAAGATCAAAAGGGAAAAGTAAGGGGAGAGGCAGAGAGACCACAGTCACTCAAGTCCAGAAAGCTGGAACTTATTCAGGAGTCTTAACATTCAGAAGTCTTAGAAATTAAAAAATATTACTCACCCTCTCCCAAGAGGTCTAATGAATGTCCATTAAAATGACAGCAGAATAAAGAAACAGACAAATTAGTACAGCTTCCAGACTGAAGATGTTCATTACCCAAACGTTCATTCTAAGTGACATGTCTAGGTTAAACAATTTCTACACTTGATTTTCTAAAATTCAGGAAATTATTCTGACATGATAAAGCTCATTATGTTTCATAACTATTCAAAACAGAATGAGTACATCAGTAGAACCCTTTGCAGAACTGGCACTAAAGCCAGGGTATTCTAGCAGAGAGCAGCTTGCAAATACAGTGTTATTTCAGGATATAAAACATGACATCCTTAGTGCCCCAAGTATATTGTAAGAGAAAAACAGGTAGTGATCCTTTGACTTGGGACAACTGCTGGGAGGGAGGCAGGCAGGCAGGCAGGCTGGCAGGAAGGAAAGGTAAGCATAAGCAGATTGGCTCTGCTCCAACTTTGGTTCGTTAGTCAATTGTTTCTGGAAGTCAATGAAGCATTTTTAATGACACACTTTCCTACAATTTTATGTCCTCTGAGATCAGTCAGATTGCGCTCAAACATAGAAGCTCTGACTCCATAAAAGATTTAAAAACCTGTGAAAACTAATAAGTTTGTCCTATTCTATTTTAATTCTGCAGTAAGGACAGTCTGAGCTCACCAACTACTTATTTACTAACCAGTAGCTCAGTGTTGCTCATTGTACACATAACAGGGCCATGGGTTCATCTGATCCACACTGAAGAGCAAGCACAGAGTCTAGATGTTTTACTATGGGTCAGCACATAGGAAGCAAAATGATTTGAGCAAGCACTGCTCAATCTTCACAAATTTGTCCTTCTTTTACAGCACTTGTAAAAAAGGCAGCAAGAACCCACATGTAGGTTTTTTACAGTTTTCATAATTGGTTCCTTGGGAGAGCTCTACTCGACACTGACTGCACAAGCTGAGGTAAGTCAAAATACCATTCTGAAAGAACAGAACTGTACATTAAAAATGCAGCACTCTGGTATCACATTACTGCACACCAGGTGAATGTCTCAGCTGGACTTAAAATAAACAACCGTTGGCAAACTTTTAAGTTCCATTAGCTTATTCTTCAATGCATTTTTGTTATTCAGTTACATTATGGATCTCTATACAGTGAAATTACAATTATCCAGCATAGCAACCTACGCTTACTGTTAAAATGGGAATGATTAAACCCAATTTTTTTTTTTTGGTATAGTAATATTAAATTAACAATACTATTAGAAAATCCATGTTCTAAGGCACGCTGCAAGGTAGTTCAGAGCAGAAATTCAAGTCAATTTGCTTTTATATCCACTAGTCAGACCTCACAAGGACGCAGAATTTGACCTAATGCATTGTTTGCAATACCATAGTCTAGCTTACCTGCCAAATGCCTATCTACTCACCCTGCAGGATGCTGCAGGCAACATATTATCCTACCTTGATGATCTCTTGTTAGCACAGAAGTGCAGATTATCACAAGTTATAGTCCATTTGTTAGGTGACACAGTATATGTATACTGTATATACTCCTAAATACAGTCCACTATAGTGAATATATACAGTACGTGCCAGAATACATAGGATCAACACTGCCATGGAGACTGAGAAAAGCAAGATTATTTATTGTTGACACGTACTGATGCTACATGTTGAAGTATTTGATATTCACATTCTCCTAGCTATTCCAAGCTGCAGCACTTCTTCCAACTTCCTCCCTCTCCTACTATTTTCTCATGAGTTCCTACCTTAACTTGCTTTAGCCCAGAAGAATAAGCACCTCAAGTGGCATGAAGGCACTGTTCCACATGCTCCCAAAAGTCCTGAGTGGAAGGAAGGTTATCTTGTCCAGCCTCCTGCTCAGAACAACAGTACTCCCAACACCAAATCAGAGCAAGTCATGGCTCTGACTAGTCAGGTCTTGAAAAGTGTCTTAGGAATAGAGAGCTCACTAGCTTTCATTAGGAATCTGCTCCAGCACTATCTTACCCTCCAAGTGAAATAATTTTTTCTCACTTCTACTCAAGCTCTTCATTATAATTAATTTCTAAGAAAATCTTGGCTCTGCTCTGCAATTTCTCTTCAAGTAGTTGTAGACCACTTTTAAGAGTTCCCTTTAGCCTCCTCTTTGCCAGATGAGAGGCCCTGCTCCCTCAATCTTTTACTGAAGAGAAGTCATCTAGATTTCTGGAGTCCTAGTAGCCCTCTGCAGACTTAGTTTAAATAAGTGAATAAACAATCTTTAGCATGAGTTCAAAGATTTTCTCATTATCAGACAAAACATTAATGACAATCGCAGTAGTTTCACAAAAAAGCCTTTTCAGTTCTCAATTTATGCATGAGTGACATGGTGTTGGGCAATTCTTCAAGAGATTTTGAAAAACAAAAATTAAAAAAAAAAAAAAAAAAAAAAAAAAAAAAAAAAAAAAAAAAAAAAAAAAAAAAAAAAAAAAAAAAAAAAAGGAGCAAGATTCCAGTGCAGTAACAGGTCACCATACCTGGACTGGACTCCTGCTAGCAGTATAACAGAAAAAGTTGAAGCTTACCCAAATGCTATTCTTGAAAATAATACTGAAGTATGCTTGATGAGGCTATCAATAATCCTTGCCAGAGGAGAAAGTTAGCTGTCCTTTTCTGTTGTGGAATAAGAGGACCAGGGGCATTACCAGTCAATTTTAAAGTTTTCAGTGATTCAGAAGAATAAAAACACCTAAGTTCCAAACTACAGGTGTTTTGTTCAAAAAGCAGAAAAATTTATATTTCTATTAATGCAGAAATGAGCAACTGCTTAAAAAAGTTAGCTCCTTCAAGCTCTTTCAAACATCTCAAAAGCTTGTATTTCAGTGCTTGGCGATGACAAAGTAAGACAAATAGGATGCAATCAAAAAACTGCACAATAATTAGTCCCAGGCATCCTAGAATAGATGAGTCTTTGGTCTTGTTTTCTGGGTAAGATTACATTTCCATTAATAAAATTGACATTTGTAATAAAGTAAAATCAATTCAACATATAAAACTGGAATATGCAAAACATGGTCTACATGAGAGCCATAGCTATCCCTATAATAATGCAGTGGCTGAGATACAATGTCATCTTTAATGAACTAAAACTAAGAACAGAAACAGGGAATGCAGAAACCACCAGATTAGCACTGATAGCAGAGTCAACATGACTCAGTGTTGCATTCCTGGCGTGAGAGGGCTGATGAGTTCATTAAGCTGCCACACAGGATCTCTCAGGATTATACTACAGTGGGTTTACAACTATGTAAGTTAAATCACAATTACTGGCCTAATTCCTTGTCTTACCAGGACAGGAGTGAACACTGCCTACATTTACTGCAGTCCTCTTCAGATCACCAGCTGCTGGTGCTGCCTGGAATAGGCAGCTCAGTTCACCACAGAGCTCAGATTTCAGAGAGCTGGTTAGGCATTCCTGTTTGAAAGCAGTTAGTCCTCTATTTGTATTTTTATATTATTATTCTAAGCAGACAGGGAAGGTATTTTATTAAAATATGTTCAGGGTTGTCAGGGGTAATCACAATTGCAACAGAACTAAGTTGCCACCATTTGCTGTAGACGCATTTCTATTTTAAAACGTATTTTTTATCCTACTCCTATTGATCTGTGGGCTTTGCTTTATGAACAGAAGAGCTGACTTCTGCCCTCACCTTTCTAGTAAGCACATGACATGAGCAGTTCTAGTTCTTCTGTTTTGAAGTGCCTACCCTACCTGTTCACCTTCATCCATCCCCCTCCTGCTCACTTTTAGTCACATAATCCTGGCTCTCCCCAGCTTTGCAGTCAGGTCCTTATAAGCAGCTTATACTATTATGCATATCCCTGGAAAGAAGAAGTAGCCTTGTGCTGCAGAGGAATGCCTGCCTGACAGGTCAGCACAAGCCTGGGAGGGAGCTGGGAACATCCTGTGCTAGCAGAGGAAGAGCCATATTTCAGTTCAGCTAGGCAAGATGGAGACTGCAAGAAGAGATGCTGACAGTGAGGTTTCTCTACCTCCCCATGATGTGGCTCCAGCAGCAGCAGCAGGAGCAGGAGCAGGTGCTGGAGCTGCCTGCCCAGTAGCGGCAAAATCTGGCTGAAGATCCAGAAGATCACTGGATGGTTTGGAAGCGCTGCCAAGAAAAGGGATATTAGATACTGGAGGACTTTATCCATTTCAATTATTTTTTTTGTTTTTTAAAAAGTCACAACTGAATTATAGGAATTACCCTTAGTTTGGATGAATAATGAAACAGAGAGTCTTTTTTCAGGCCTTAGGATTACAGTAGTGGCCATAAACATCCCTAGTGCAGTGAGTGCCAAGAACACATTACAACCCAGGACGGGACTTTAACTTACTTCCATTACATGATAATGACATTGCAACATATCTATGAGACTTACAATTCTAAAAAAAAAAACCAACAAACCCAAAACCAACAAATCAAACTGAAAAAGCTCCACCACAACACCCAAACCAAAAAATTCCCATGTGGTCCCTAAAAACAGAGCAAATAACTGCTGCGGCTGAAACCATCTCCATTCTACTTCAATATTCAGTTGTGCATGTCAAAAAGCAAGAAACCTGCATTTCCAGGCAATAAACATCCATTAGCTAGAAGAGAGGTGGTAAAACTTTAATGGCTTAAGTCAGTCAGCTAATTCCTTAGGAAACCAGGTCCTGTTCGTCTAGAACACTTAAGTAACAAACAGTAGAAGCTCTTTCTTCAGTGAAGTTCTTCACTTGATATTTAATTTAAGTTAGTTACATCCTCAGACCATTGGTTCAAGCTTAGAGGTTTTTAGACCTTCAAAGTTCTACCACTTCTGCTCATTAAAACGAGCAACAGCAGTTCTGGATTTGACTTGAAAGAAAGGCTCAGATTTTCTCACAGGTCAAATGTTTATTTTTTATTTTAACCTCCAAAAGGTATCTTTGTGCTTCGT
>NW_020956574.1:61700-64308 GCF_003031625.1 Empidonax traillii
AAAAAAAAAAAAAAAAAAAAAAAAAAAAAAAAAAAAAAAAAAAAAAAAAAAAAAAAAAAAAAAAAGGAGAAAGATTCCAGTGCAGTAACAGGTCATCATACCTGGACCAGACTCCTGCTAGCAGTAAAACAGAAAAAGTTGAAGCTTACTAAGTTACCCAAATGCTATTCTTGAAAATAATACTGAAGTATGCTTGATGAGGCTATCAATAATCCTTGCCAGAGGAGGAAAGTTAGCTGTCCTTTTCTGTTGTGGAATAAGAGGACCAGGGGCATTACTAGTCAATTTTAAAGTTTTCAGTGATTCAGAAGAATAAAAACACCTAAGTTCCAAACTACAGGTGTTTTGTTCAAAAAGCAGAAAAAACCAAATAAATCAGCTTTCAATTTCTATGCAAATCAATACTTTACAATACTAATGGACATTTATTTATATTTCTATTAATGCAGAAATGAGCAACTGCTTAAAAAAGTTAGCTCCTTCAAGCTCTTTCAAACATCTCAAAAGCTTGTATTTCAATGCTTGGCGATGACAAAGTAAGACAAATAGGATGCAATCAAAAAACTGCACAGTAATTAGTCCCAGGCATCCTAGAATAGATGAGTCTTTGGTCTTGTTTTCTGGGTAAGATTACATTTCCATTAATAAAATTGACATTTGTAATAAAGTAAAATCAATTCAACATATAAAACTGGAATATGCAAAACATGGTCTATATGAGAGCCATAGCTATCCCTATAATAATGCAGTGGCTGAGATACAATGTCATCTTTAATGAACTAAAACTAAGAACAGAAACAGGGAATGCAGAAACCACCAGATTAGCACTGATAGCAGAGCCAACATGACTCAGTGTTGCATTCCTGGCGTGAGAGGGCTGATGAGTTCATTAAGCTGCCACACAGGATCTCTCAGGATTATACTACAGTGGGTTTACAACTATGTAAGTTAAATCACAATTACTGGCCTAATTCCTTGTCTTACCAGGACAGGAGTGAACACTGCCTACATTTACTGCAGTCCTCTTCAGATCACCAGCTGCTGGTGCTGCCTGGAATAGGCAGCTCAGTTCACCACAGAGCTCAGATTTCAGAGAGCTGGTTAGGCATTCCTGTTTGAAAGCAGTTAGTCCTCTATTTGTATTTTTATATTATTATTCTAAGCAGACAGGGAAGGTATTTTATTAAAATACGTTCAGGGTTGTCAGGGGTAATCCCAATTGCAACAGAACTAAGTTGCCACCATTTGCTGTAGACGCATTTCTATTTTAAAACGTATTTTTTATCCTACTCCTATTGATCTGTGGGCTTCGCTTTATGAACAGAAGAGCTGACTTCTGCCCTCACCTTTCTAGTAAGCACATGACATGAGCAGTTCTAGTTCCAGTTCTACCTGTTCACCTTCATCCATCCCCCTCCTGCTCACTTTTAGTCACATAATCCTGGCTCTCCCCAGCTTTGCAGCCAGGTCCTTATAAGCAGCTTATACTATTATGCATATCCCTGGAAAGAAGAAGTAGCCTTGTGCTGCAGAGGAATGCCTGCCTGACAGGTCAGCACAAGCCTGGGAGGGAGCTGGGAACATCCTGTGCTAGCAGAGGAAGAGCCATATTTCAGTTCAGCTAGGCAAGATGGAGACTGCAAGAAGAGATGCTGACAGTGAGGTTTCTCTACCTCCCCATGATGTGGCTCCAGCAGCAGCAGCAGCAGCAGGAGCAGGTGCTGGAGCTGCCTGCCCAGTAGCGGCAAAATCTGGCTGAAGATCCAGAAGATCACTGGATGGTTTGGAAGCGCTGCCAAGAAAAGGGATATTAGATACTGGAGGACTTTATCCATTTCAATTATTTTTTTTGTTTTTTAAAAAGTCACAACTGAATTATAGGAATTACCCTTAGTTTGGATGAATAATGAAACAGAGAGTCTTTTTTCAGGCCTTAGGATTACAGTAGTGGCCATAAACATCCCTAGTGCAGTGAGTGCCAAGAACACATTACAACCCAGGACGGGACTTTAACTTACTTCCATTACATGATAATGACATTGCAACATATCTATGAGACTTACAATTCTAAAAAAAAAAATAAACAAACCCAAAACCAACAAATCAAACTGAAAAAGCTCCACCACAACACCCAAACCAAAAAATTCCCATGTGGTCCCTAAAAACAGAGCAAATAACTGCTGCGGCTGAAACCATCTCCATTCTACTTCAATATTCAATTGTGCATGTCAAAAAGCAAGAAACCTGCATTTCCAGGCAATAAACATCCATTAGCTAGAAGAGAGGTGGTAAAACTCTAATGGCTTAAGTCAGTCAGATATTTCCTTAGGAAACCACGTCCTGTTCGTCTAGAACATTTAAGTAACAAACAGTAGAAGCTCTTTCTTCAGTGAAGTTCTTCACTTGATACTTAATTTAAAAGTTAGTTACATCCTCAGACCATTGGTTCAAGCTTAGAGGTTTTTAGACCTTCAAAGTTCTACCACTTCTGCTCATTAAAACGAGCAACAGCAGTTCTGGATTTGACTTGAAAGAAAGGCTCAGATTTTCTCACAGGTCAAATGTTTATTTTTTATTTTAACCTCCAAAAGGTATCTTTGTGCTTCGT
>NW_020956574.1:64617-118516 GCF_003031625.1 Empidonax traillii
CATCCTCAGACCATTGGTTCAAGCTTAGAGGTTTTTAGACCTTCAAAGTTCTACCACTTCTGCTCATTAAAACGAGCAACAGCAGTTCTGGATTTGACTTGAAAGAAAGGCTCAGATTTTCTCACAGGTCAAATGTTTATTTTTTATTTTAACCTCCAAAAGGTATCTTTGTGCTTCGTTAACTGATTGGAACAGCAAGAAAAAGGAATATTAATTCAGCAGTTTTAGAAACAGAGTCCTGAAAGTCGCAAAGACTAATCTAGATTTGCATATTACTTCAGTCTATTCAATTAGAACTTCATGTTGGGAATGGCACAACATTACTACTACACTGCAAGCAAACCAGAGTAGCAATACTTTTTAATTTTGTTTTGTGTTAAGAGTTTATTTGTAATCCATGCCAGCAGAAAAATGTAGCCTATTGAATACTGTAGCTGTAAAATTTGAGGCAAGCCTCCTGTTACAAGTGTGACTTTGGCACCTACTGGCTCAATAACTCAAATACACTTTTAAACTTACCTGACTGGAGCAGCTGTAGATGAAGTAGCAAAAAGATCAACTGGAGGAGATGTATCAACAGTTTTTGCTGGAGTAGAACTAGGAGATGTAACAGTTGTGGCTGGAGAAGACTGGAGAAATATTTTAAATACAAATTCAATATACCAGCATTTCTCCAAAAACAATTCACGCACAGATTCATATACTTAAAAAACCCAATTCTGACATCAGGTCTTTTTATTGTGAGCTATCCTCTCATTTGAAAGAATTTAAGGAAGACTGGGCTAAGTTTTTCAGATGGTAGTGGAGTTAAGAAACTCCAAGGTGACTCCAAAGAAGGAAAAAAGTTTCTACAGGGTTTACTTCTGCCTCTGTCGGACCCTTCATTTTGTCTATAGAATGAAATAGCTGTTTGTCCACAACAGCACCTTGGTACTTTAACCACAGAAATGGTGGTAGAAGAGAAATGGCTAGAGACAAGTTAAAAGGTCGTTCGTAAACTTTCAGAAAAGAGTTTAAAGAGTCATCAACAACACTGAAGGTTAAGTCCTTAGGGAGATACAAAAGACAACTCAGCCTATGACTTTGCTTCATCAGCTTCTCCAGTTCTGGATAAAGATACTATACGTATGGCAAGGACAGACACTTGGGAAAGTATATTGCAGCTCTTCAGTGAACTTGAAGCCTCAAGTTACCTTGAAAGGTGTCAATTTAATTCTAAAAGATACTACAAGCTTTGTTACAACATCTCACATGCTAGAGAGATACTTTTCCTAACAACTGAAAACAAGTCCTAATTTTAGTTTGCCATTCTGACCACTTCCAAGAAGCAAAAACAAAGGCAAATTTGAAGAGATTTTCCTGAGTTCTACTACCACCATCCTATCATTACAACTCTAGCAGTAGATATAAGCTTTCTAGACTCTCCTCAAAGCATTACTAAGGTTTGAAACTAGAGTGGTCCCAATCCCTCTTTTGCATTAAGGAAGAGAGTGTTAAAGTTGTAAGAACACTTTCTAAGCCATCACGTAGTTCTCACCAGCTGGTATATTAAAGAGGAGAGTGGGTGGTTTTTTGTTGGTTTTATTCGGTATTGTGGTGGGTTTTTTTGTAAATGGCTTTTCAGAAGTATAAGAGCTTTCACTAGAATCAACCACTGAACTGCCTCTCTCAGATTTAGATTTCATTGCGTTTTTCCCGTGCAACACCCATCATTAGACACAGAGCTACGGCACCTGGCAACGCTCCAGGGATACCAGGAGCTACTAACACCATAAAGCTCATTACTTTATCTGACACTCAAACCAAGACAGTTTCACTAGCAACTCTTGCTTTACATTAACGTCAGCAGTCTCACTAATAAAGGTCCTTTCTGAAACTAGATATATTAGATGAAAGTTCTCCTCCTGGCTTTTCACATGAACATGGTTTTAAAAGAGTCAGAACAACCTCCTGAAAAGCTGCAAATGGAGCGAAGGATTTGGAAGAGAAATACTATGGAGTAAATTTCTCTCTGACGTGAGGATTAAGGGGGAGAGGAAGGAAAAAAAAAAGTTGAGATGAAAATTTGCGTATATTTTAAGCTCTCAAAAATACTGGCAAAGTTCCTTAGCATCCTTCACTGGTAAAAGCACTGCAGCCTTTCAGATCAGTGATACGCTCTTATGGGGCCATTATTTACAAAGGCATTAAAGGATGTAATTTTGTCAATTAGGTAGATGACAAAGTCTAAAAAGCAGATTAGGACATGGACATCATCATTAACCCTTATGATGTTCTAAAGCATACCACCTGAACAAGAATTAATTAGTACAGCAACTGGCAGTATTTACCTTGCTCAGAGGAGAAGGAGCCCCAGATCTAGGAAAAAAAAAAATGGAGGGGGGAGGTTTTCAGTTAAGTACAGTTTTGGAAACTATGTTTCTGGTCATCAAAACCACCACAAAAAGACAAAAAATAATCATGAAATCTTTCTGAAGATCTCTACAATTGCAGGCCCTCTCCATTTTTCAAAAGTCCATGTGCTACTTTAGACAAGAAATGCAAATTTTACTTCAAATCTTAAACAAATCTTTTAAGCTAACTGATACCACAGGATTACTCTGCCTTTTAAATAAGCTCTACTAAATGGAGAAAGGCAGAGATGCATGCAAATGTCTTGCTTTAGGGCCTACAGGAGCCAGCAGAAAAGAGATCCTGGGGCAAGATGTCACCATAGTATAAAACCATGCAACAGCAGCAGAAAAACACCAATACTGATGCAGTCATCTAACATAAGTCAAGTCTTCTGAGGATGTGTCAGCAAGTTTTCAAAGTCTACTGTTCTTTTAAAGAAAGTCAAAGTTACTTGAAAAAAAACACTATTTAAAAGTATGAAAACAGTGAGTTGGAAAGTTCAAGCTGAAAGTTCTCCCACATGCACAAAAATCCCACTAACAATAACTGACAGAGCTTCAATAGTAAGTTCAAATGTACGACAGTGCGTTTGTTTGATTTCATTATTAGGAAGGATCAAAATACTGCAACATATTTTTAGAGCTGCTTTGATCTAAAAGATGAAAGGAGGAGTTAGAGATAAAACTGCACTAGCGTTGAACTATCATCCATCCTGTAAGTTACTTTAGTTGAGTAAGTCCTAGGAACCGCAGAACTCATTAGATGACAAAAAAAATTAGAAATGACAAAAAATAACTTAATGACTACATACAAAAGCAAGGTAAGATCAATTTAAAGAAAATATCTATTTCTATTAAGTTTTCAAGCCATCTTAAAAAAGCCACATGCCTGCATGCAAGTGATATGTAAACATATGTACTTACCCTTCGCTAAATTGCAAGGAAAGCAAGAGTAAAAGAGAAAACACAGGTTTAGCTTAATCCTTCCTAGACTTAACCGTGACAAGTATCTAGTAAGAAGATGCGAAACCATTAGAAAACAAACAGATTTTGATGATAAAACCCTCAGCAGCAGGCAAAACTCCAATTTCTTCTAAGAGTTTTCCTGAGGTAATTTTACTTCTTTTTGGAAAGTGTCTTACTTGTTCTGCGTGTTTCTCCCCCCACACCAGCAATTAAAAAAATTTAAAAAAAGGTTGCCATTAAGAGGACTTTGTAAAGGAAAGAAAAAGGTTAATCTTACTTATTTTCTAGAGAAGTAACAAGAGGAGATTGGGGGAAGCAAACATCAACTAATCTCATGTTGTCACTACTATGCCCAAATACATTGTACAACATATGTACCTACTTGTTGCCAGGTTTTTTTCCTTCCAGTGAGTTTAGATGTTGCTCAAGGGTCTCCATGAGACTGCTAGGAGCCTTGAAAGCAAAGAGAAAGATACACACCTAAAGGTACTGCATTAACCTAAACATACTTTGACATCCAGCACCAGCTTCCCTGAAATTCACCATGTTCATGCTCACGCTGTTGTTTTATTTACACCACTGTAGAAATAGTGGATTTTCATGCTAGAAGTATTCAGGTAAAGACTGTTTTTAGAAAGATAATACTGTTTCCAAAATTTGCAGAGAGAAAACATTTACCTCCATTACACAGTGCCTGAAATTTAAATCTAGGATTTACTGCTCATCGTGCTTTAAATCATGTGTGCTAAACATTGACAACAGCACAGGCACCCACAGCGTTAATTTTAAGAGTAATATATTCAAGGTCACACTTTCAGTTTAGCTTTCAGTCACATCCTCAACACCTCCTTCATGACCAGAGGGTTAGACAGGATTTGCAGCCTAAACAAAACTAAAAGTCCTTTTCAATGTCCCCAGAAGCAGCTACCTTTGGTTCGAGACTCCCACCATCACAAAACCTTACAGTTGTTTCTTCTCAAAATGGTAGCCTGACACAGGTTATTGTGCAGCTAGCTCAAAATGCAGAAAGATTACTATTTTGAACATTTATAAAAAACTAAGCTTTTTCAAGCCTCCCTGGTCTTAGGTTTTATTTTAAGCAACCTCTTTGTGGTCAGCCAACACCCTCAGGCATGCACTTGCTGTTACAATGGCAGATAGAAAAAGTAGCCATAAATGCACACTAGGCTTAGCTACTCCAGTATAAAAATAGGGTCTGGGTAAGTAGACTCCTACGAGATCAACAAGCAGGGAGGAAACTCTTGAGAGATACAGTAGCATATAATAGTCAAATATTTCATCAGGGTTACGAGTTCATCAGCGGTACAGTCTCTAAACAAGGAATTCTCTTTATCAGTCTCTTTGAGATCAACCACAATTCCTGACAGCAATAGCTATGGTGTTTTTCATAAAGCATCTTTAATTTCAGGGCAGACATATTCATCAAACAAGTCAGATTGCAATGCTTGAAAACAGACTATTCACTGCTCTTATACTGAAAAGCCAGCTGGCTGGATGAATCAGATATTTCAGGATGCTTATTACCTGCTAGTACCAATGCACAGTTAAGTGTACTTGCAGTATATGCATATTAATTTTGGCACTAAAGCCAATAACTTAACACATGCAGAAATTTAAAATGCTCACAATAATCTTAAATGACATATTGAGTTGAAATATTTCCCACGTACATGTGCAATGCAGAAACATGTTGACCTTGCTGTTTTTATGTGTGTATTTATTAATTTTAAATTCATTTGATCATAATAAACAATTGGTTAAACATAACTGACTTAGTTATAAGAATTCTCCAGAAGGAAGAAAAAGAAGAACAAACGTAAAACAAACTAAAAAAATCCAGAGAGATTCAGATTTTACATATTCAAAAAGGCTGCAGTGTAAGATACAATTTGTGCTACTCAAACATGTAAGGATAATCTATGTTTCAAAAAAAAAAAAAAAGTCTATGACTTCCTGTAACCAGTTACCTCTAGAAACTTTAAATAGCTTTCCAATATATTATTCCGAGGCTTCTTAAAAGCCAACAAGGTAATACAAAACTTATCTATCAAACAGAGAGGGGAAGCTTCAGAAAATTTCTACCCAGAGGCAACAATTAGGGAAGTAAATACTATCCGGCATCCAATTTGCATAACTGAGCATTGCTTAATTTCTTCTAGATACTGCTTCAACATCTATTAGTCAGTAGTATGCTAGAACCTTAGATATGGGTTCCTCAATAGCTACTAGGGGCAAAACTCTCACACTTTTGGAATTGCTACTAAACAAAAATGAGACAAGATCTTTTACTGCCAAGATTCCTCCTCAGCCTCCAAAACTTTGCAGCCAAACTATAAAGTTCAAAAATGACAATTGTCAACTTGAATTACGCTACTGTGACCACTTGTTTGCATTTACAGAGTATGTACACATACTGAGCGTCAACACAACTAACTTCTTGCAGAATACTATTGACTACTGCCATGGCTTGCTGTAAGAATTTAGTATACCTAAGTTGCTATTACATACAAATTACGTATTAGTTATTAACTGAAATTCAGTTTTATTATTCACCTTTTATGTATTTATCACCGAAATACACTTCCTAGCTCTTAGACACGAGCTACAGCATGTTGCAGATTAGCCTCAACAAGCGAGAGTCCCAAGAAGCCTTTGGGAGAATACAGCTATGAGGGACCACTTGAGAAGACTGCTAGAGTGGTCAGGCAGTTGGATCACTGTAGATCCCTACCTTCCAAAAGAACTATTCTGTTTTCAAGTGTTGGTTCTCGGGGTGAAAGGGACCATCCGGTAGCAGTAACTAAGGTGCTGCTGAACAAGTGCGGCACTGACTGACAGTGCAAAGCAGGCTGGTGCAAGCAGAAGCAGATAGAAGTGCCATAGAAATTTATAAAGCATATTTCACAAACTGAGATTAAGGAGAATTCTTCTGATTTTAAGGACTGGACTGTGTTAAAAAAGAGCCCCTGCGGTAAAGAGTTAGGTGAACATACTAAATCAGCTATTTCAGAATTTGGTCTGGTATTCCACACGCTGCTTTCCTCTGCTGAAAGAGTGGCCAGACTTTATAGCCTCATAGTATATGAAATCTATAAAGATTAAAACTCTCCACCCTCTCATAATGTCTTACTTTCAGAATTTTTAAGTGCCTTTTTAACCAAGAGAACCACTATTCTGATACTGACTTAAACCATGCTTTCAACTACATTAACAAAACTATACAAACACTTGGGGTTTACAACCGTCAAGCAGTTAGGGCTGCTCTTAAGTTCCAATTTTATTGGCATCAAAACTGCCACAGGTGAATTCTTCAGTATGGACCTCTTCCTCTAAGTAAATATCGTTTTAACATTAAACACAAAGCCAGGCACCCAAGTCACATTGCAAGTGATACTGAAAATGGACCAGCAGCTCCAGCATGTCAGGTGCTATGACTGCCTACCAACATTCATATTCCTGGTGTGCTTCCTAATTACATAACTTTTAGTTATTACACAGATCCAAAAGCAATACAAGAGAAGCTTACCTGTGTAAGATCAGGGATATCACCTTTGTCAATTCCAACTTGCTGTGGATATAAAAGAGTAAAGGTAAAATTTAAGTGCATTATTCCACTGCAGCAGGTGTTAATTTTGAGTAGAGCTGCTCTTCAAGCTATAACACACTGTCTTTAGAAAAGCACTACAAATTTAGAAAGCAATGTTCATCTTCTCAGTAGCTACCTTCAACAACCTGCCCCAGTCTTTTTTCCCCAAAATTAAATATCCATTTAAAATAAAATTACTAAAAAATGGAGCTCTATTTCACACAGGTTGAGTTCATACTCCATACTGTAATACCCTGTTGTCTCAAAGGACAGCAGTAGTGAACTGCTAAACACAGACTATCCAGATACCGGCCTATCCTAATGAAGTTCTCTGAAATTCAGCCAGTGAGAAAAATCTAGAAGACACCACTTCAAAAAAATGCTAAAGCTCAAGTCACCTGTTTGTTCTGCCATTCTCTGCTAGCATTTCAAATAAAACAAGTTAGGGTCTAAGTCAGCAAACCTTCTATTAATTGCCCTGTTTCTTCACCACGGTTCTTCAGAGTGACTGTTGGTTTGGCTTTTGCAGAACAGCAAGCTCCACTGCACATAGTAATCCTGACATACAATCACTATAACCCCTGTCCAGCAAAGCTGACCTATGTCTCTAAAGTACTTTACTCCCTCAAATTCAATATTCATATCTGACAGTGCAAGTCACTAGGGAGTCTATCAGGCCTTCGGAGATAAGTAAATTAGCAAAGAAACAAACTTTTTATTCAGCTCATTACTGCTGTCCATTATGATGAAGTATGAAACGTGGAAAACGTGCATCCTCTGCCAAAGAGCCAACTACTACAAATGAGAACCCAGCAAAGGAGTTAATTAACCATGTAATATTCCTATTATCCACATAAGAGGATGATAACAAGGAACAAAACCAGAAAATCTCACATTCCAGTTAATTTGATGTTGGCTGCAGAGACTAAAAAACCAGATATACACAAAATAATTATGCTTTTATTACTAATTGCTGTATCTTCCTCTAATGTTCAACCTGTCCTAGAAGTATGCATTTATTACAGCATTTCTCAGAAATACTGGTACGTTTGAAGTCATGTCACCTCTTAAGTCAATCAGGAAAGTTGAGGCTGGCTGCACCACAGAGACATATGGATGTCCTAAGCAGGACTTAACTACTTCAAGAAGAGCTGAACAAGCAGATCCAAGGACTTTTATATATTTTACACATTGAAGCAGATGCTTAACAAGTGTAATCAATATTTTATCTTGGTGCTAAAAAATTCACAAAATTTTTAAGTGCCAGACTAGAGAAGATGGGAAGTGACTTACCTCTGCAACTTTAAGAAACTCTGATACTCTGGTCATTCGAGTTAGAAATCGTTTGTAGATTTCAAGAGCATCTTTACATTGTCCCTTTTTCATTTCAAAAAATTTCTCTAAAGAAATAATTTGGCAAATTTCAGTTAAGAAGTCCTACCTTAAGTCGGCATTAATCAGCAACTCTAATTCTCAGAAAAATCACGTTTCAAGAATATGGCACTACATCAACATTTTTCTACTTGGACACTAATCTAGTGGCATTCCTAGTCCTTAGCAGAATTGAGAAGCTGGGCTTGCTGAGCTGCTAAAGAATTGTACAGACCATAATGTTGCACCCAAACCAGCCACAGTGTCGCATGTGATATAAACCATTTATCTGAAGATTAAAAAGCAGGAGATGTAGCTACCAAACTTAAAGCTCAAAGTAACTAAGGATACTTAAACATATATTAATATATGTCCTCTTCCACATTACCTTCACTCCAAAGAACAGTACCTTTCTCATTTAAGTAGCTCTCTAAAGTTCATTTATGTCCATTATTAAACACAGTTGCCACATATTTCAACCTGAACTTACACTTTAGGTAGCAGTAGACAGTGAAATTGTCCACTTGTCTAATTGAATTTTTATGTCCAACACATTTGTATCTGCTCCATAAGCTTCCCATGCCTACAGTTTCAGTCTAAACACATGGGATTTACTTTTATGAAACCACTAGAAAGAATTGAAACATGGATAAAAAAGATATTGAGCTTTGCAACTCAGGAACATCTTTTTGCCTGTAGAGTCTCTGTAACATTCATATAATGCCTGTTTCTTCCTGTTCTGATTGCAGACAGTTTTAGGTCAGCTATGTCGGCCAAGCAACCTGATTTTTTAGCTGTCTTTATAGACCAGCTGCAGTGCTCACAAATTTTAACAGCTGAAGCTCATTTTCTACACGGTCAGTTATGTTTCCTGCAGTTTACAACTACCCCCGGTTTTAGACATCATAAGGAAGCCTTCTACAGGGACAGCTCAAAGTGTGTCATTTTGATGATCACACCAGACTGCCTGAGCTTCAGAACATGCTCACAGCCTCCTTTAGACTTTGTAGGTTGATGGTAGGTAGGGTTCTGGAGGAGTTCCAGTTTTGGCAGTCATGCTTTTAGACAGATAAGGAATGTTATTAAGGAGTATATTACTTCATATAAGGCTACCACATAGCATTACCACTCTCTACAACTACCTGAAAGGAGGTTGTAGCCAGGTGGGGGTAACCAGCAACAGTCAAGAGAACGTGGTCTTAAGCTGCACCAGGGGAAGTTTAGGTTGGACATTAGGAACAGGCTGCCCAGGGAGGTGGTGGAGTCACCATCCATGGAGGTGTTTAAGGAAAGACTGGACACGGCACACAGTGCCATGGTCTGGTTGACGTGGTGGTGTTCAGTCACAGGTTGGACTCGATCTCAGAGGTCTTTTCAAATCTAATTGATTCTGTGATATATAACAGAGGAATGCTGGCATCTTAAAAATGCAAAGGTTGCTAACTGTGCAGGACATATTATGTATGCTCACACAGCACTGTACATTTATTTAAGCACAGAGATGGTCACTGTCTTTAAGTGTACCTATGTACAATTTTAAATGCATGTGACAACCCAGCCTCAGACAAACACTAATGTTAAGAGGTTACAGCTTAAAACTGTCTCTCAGTTCAGAACAGAACAGTCATGCAAAATGTAGTCTTAATGAAATCTAAGTAAAAAAACCTGAAGCAGATATGAAACTAGTCATTCACTCACTTGTGGTATGTGAGATAAAGACTCAAAGTTACTTACCTAGTAAGTTAATAACCCCATCATTGTAGCAAGCAAAAAGTTTGATGAGATCTTTAAATAGAAGCATGAATGCAGCATTTATGACACCATTTGTCAGTTCATTTGGATGAACCTACAAATAAAATATCAGTTATTTACAACAGAAGTGCTGAATGCAATCAGAAGTTTTGGCTCACACCAGGTATTTGATACTTTTATTGACAGAATCAAGCACTGAAGCTTTCACACTAAGACACTGAAGTTTTGGTTAGTAGAACAAGGATTGCTTTCTTCACCACTCCAAAACAATCCACTACAGCAGAGGAGTATCCACTTCAACAGTAAACATCTCAGTCTTGACTCCTTCGCCTATCCCAAATACGAGGAAGGCAGAGATGCTATTAACAAAGTTTTAATGAAATGGGACAAAAGTTGTCAGTTTACAGCAGAACTTAAGAAAATCTCAACAGTTTACAAGATAACACAGTTTTGTTAATGATGTCAAGACCTTTTCAGCTCTCACATGAACTTGGGAAAAAAAAAATAAGTGTTCATTTATCAAAAGATATTTCTTTCCTTAGAACTATCTCCTCTTCTGAGAGCACTATCACAATTCCTATGCCATTTAAGGAATGCAAAATACATTAGCAAGACTTGTATTTCTAAGGCTTTCCTCTGAGAGCTGTAGTAGGTCCTGCCTTCCACCTCAAAGTGTATTCTTCTGCCCACCAAGAACAGAAGAACTTCATGATCGATTCCTTCAAAGACCTCTTCGAAATGTTACACTGCACCTCCTATAACAATTGACTCCTGCTTTTATCCTGAGGTCAAATAAACAATCCCACTAACACTCATGACACTATAAATATATTGTACATACTTGTTTCTATTAACAGTCTAGACTAACCCTTAGACAATGTAGTTTACAGATGAAAACCAGATGAAGATTTTGAGGAAGCCAAACAATGTACATGTGGTATTCTAAGGGGCTTTTCCCTCTTCCCCAAAAGAAGTTGGTTGCCAAGAGACAGAAAAAAGACTGTTCAATCTCCTTATTTTGTCCATTTCTTCCCCTCACTGATACAGAAGATGAAACTCCAATTTCCCTCTCTACAAAACCAAAAGTGCAATCTACACATTTCATACATAGAGGAAAGGGCCATCCTTCACCACACTGCCTCATCTGGGACACTGAAAAGGGGATTTTTTGGCCCAAATGATGGAATGATCAATAAAGCATTGCCTACAAGGTGAAATGTGTTCACTACAATGCAGCAGCTATAAGTTGTTGCCCAGCATTAATGCTACTTCAGCTTCAATACATACATCAAATTCAAGCAGTGCATCAATTTGTTCCTGTAATATTGGCATACTCTTCAGCAGCTTTTCAGGAGCCATTGTTCTCATTACACCTTCAGCTCTGCAAGAAGGAATACAGATTAGAAGGCACAGCATTTCCCCTGGCCCTTCCCCTACACTGATCTGTTGTCTAAATTTACACTTAAAGCAGATATAACTCATTATAAGCCATTTCAAAAGCACTGTTTGATTCTCCTGATTCTCACATTATCATGAGAGCTGGCATGAAAAATTCTTCATCCAGCCACCCTGCCTGACAGCAGGTGAGGAAAGGCTTTGTGTTAAGAGTGATAAATGCAAGAGATTGATCTCTTTATGGAAAGACAACACTGAGAGTTTAAATTACTTGACTGCTTCACAAGTACTTAGAGAATTGATAAACTTTATGTCTGAAGTTTGTTATGAATAACTAATGACAATTCAGTGCTGATGTGTCCACAGATGTATAGCATTTCTTAACAATAACTAATGACAATTCAGTGCTGATGTGTCCACAGATGTATAGCATTTCTTAACTGTTGCCCCTAGTCTTTAAGCAGTCTTCAAGCATATTAATTTTTATCTATGATTATTACCTGCACAACTACCATTATGTATTGCCCTGTTCTGGCTGCAGACAGGTATCTCCTCTCTGGAAATGCATCCCACTATTCTTTTACTTATGCTATGCCATACTCTGAGCAGCAGAAATAACATGCATAGAAAACCTTTCCAGGAACATGCAGCAAGGCAGGATTCCCAGCAACCCAAAGTTAAGTTTATTTAACATCAAGTGTTTGAGAGAGAACTCTTCTGGTCTCCACTAAGGGAATGGCATCTAGCTACACAGCAAAGCTGTCATAGTAGGCCCTACACCTTCTGGCTGTTTGAGAAGCAGGAGAGAACAGAATGGTAGTGATGCCAGCACTAACAGGTCAGAATCCCACATTGCAGAATACACTAGAACTGGCTCAAGGGTCCTGTATGCAACTCTGATTAGCAGGAGCATCTTTAGCGTGCAGTCAATTAAGCTGCACCTTCAGTGGGTGTTAAGCTGTTTGCCTGTGCTTCAAGAGAGAATCTAGAGTCTCAGTTAGAGGACTCAGAGACCACAAAAATGTTCTCATAAATACCAACATACTATTCTAGGCTGGGTTAACTTTTTTTTTTTTTTTTACACAGTTCTTGTGGGAAATAAAAACAGCAGTTTACAACCATATTCTGTTCAGTTTATGACTTTGCTCTGTTGCCTGCTAGGAACTTCAGGTGTTCACTTCAGGTTTTGTTTGTAATTAGCCATATTTCTTAGGGAAAGTATCTGGAGAATAATGAAACATCCTAATTATGGTTTCAGAGCGTTTCCTTCTCTAAATCATAAACACAGTCTTGCTGGCAGCACAATTTAATAAGAGTCAGATTTAACATCCTCAGTTCTGCAAGGCACCTTACTTTAGTTCTCAGAATTTGCCTCACTACCCAGTCTTTCATCTTTTAGCAATTTTTAAACCATTACAAATACTTTAAAAGTAAACTGTTTTGGTGTTTTATTGTACCTACACAAAGAACATAAGAACAAAGTCACTGAGAAACTAAAATTGAGCAAATTGTCACAAACAAGATTTTCATGGCAACCCATGTAAATTTATGTATCTAAACTTTGCTTACCCTTTCTTCACTCTTGCAAAGTCAAATGCCATTTGTCTGTAGGAAAATGCTTTTTCATTCAAGTATCTACTATAACGCCTTATAAAGGTGGACATGTCATAACCTGTAAAAAATAGTTACACACACTTTTTATTTAATTTTCATGCTTGTTTGGGTATTCTTTAGTAAACAATAATATACAGTCAATAGACCCTAAGATTATATGACTTCTGTTGCACTGTACAACTCCACATACAGAACAGTCATCACAAGACATCTTCTAGCTGCTGAAGAAAAAATCAGTAGTGATGAACCGAAACAATCTCCCACTGTCCTATGCTGCCAACAGATTCATCCAATGCACCACTGTGGCTTTGTTCCTGGGGAAACCTGCTAATGGCACCTGCATACTTAGGAGGTAACACTACTTGAGGGCAAACGCTACCCTTCCAATAACAGAGAAAAATATCAAGATAGCAAAAAAGTTTTTGTTTAACTGGTACATGACTTCCAGGATAAAGATCAATTTCAACCCAAACACTCCTGATATTTTAGTCCTGATATGTTAGTCATTCCAGCTCTTAGACAGACCTTCAAAATCCCCCTGAGCAGGTTTATCAGAACAAAGAAACTGTGATGGCATCCATAGCGATTAGTCCCTTCCTTGAAGTGTTATACTAGAGATCCTCAAGGCACATAATACTGTACAAGCAGCCTCAAACTTCAATGACCTCCATGCCTATGACATCTGAGCAGTTAGTATTACAGTCTATCCTTTAAAGTTTCTTCCTCTAAGCTACAGAAACACATGCAGAAGCCAACCCATCTTTCTCTTCAGTGCAGGTCCCTTTTTGCTACCTTTGTAAAAATTCACACCCCTCAACTTAGACAGTGACTGTATTTTTCCTCAATATCACTCATCATTAAGTATCTCTGCCATCAAGCATAACACTACCAAATCTGATGCCTCATTATCTGTGACATGCTGTTGCATTACCTATGAAATGGCAATTCAAGTTTAAAGAAAGTTGTGAAGAACACAAATGCATGCACTTAGCAGAATTCATGGTTGCCAAATGCCAGTGTCTTTGAACATGCTACGTATGTTTTGCTTTGACAAACACACTTTTAGTATTTGTTTAGTTTTGTTCCTGCCCTGTGTTACCACATCTAAAAGATGCTGAAGTTTTTTAGGTGTCATGCGTCTACATCGAGAGTATTGTGGTATTGCTTCGATTTTGCCCATTATTGCAGCATTCCTGTGCTCTGCATACAATCTACAAATACTGTCTGACAGCTGAAGAATTATGCTTTCTCTCTTCTCTAGTAGAGCTACCATGGAACAAGCTTTTCCTCTTAAGTGAGGGCACAGGAAAATTCACCAATAATTCCAGAGTAAAAAGCAGAAAAGCAGACCTTGTAAGGTTTAGAGATTTTAAGGACTTGCCCTTAATTTCTGCCTAGACCATTCTAAATTCATTACTCAAATCAAATCAAAACCAACCAATTCTTTTGGTGCAAACAGCTCCCCTCCTTAAATAGTTATATACAATGTCTATTAGTAAGAATCAGATTTAACAACCCCAGTGTTAAATGCAGTCCAGTGTCCCCAGATAACCAAATTACCATTTAAGACTGAGTAAAAACCAAAAAACTAAATGGAATGTTATTAATTTCAACTTTAATACCCATAACAGTAAAGGAGATAGCTGACCCAGCCCGGATTTCAACTAGCACTTAAGGGATTTGTACAGTTTCACCTTTCGAATAAAAATATTTCAGGAGATGAGAAATATTATTCTGAAGTTGTTTAGCTGCTCACTTGAACTCCTGTATTTATCAAGTACTTATAAAAAGGCTTCAGTAGCACATTTTAAATGATTTACATCTATTGAATGAAGAAGTTAATTAACAACAGTATCTTATTTCAAAATCTTGTTAAGATTATAGACATAAGTAGGCTTACCATGAGATCCACTTTTGTCCAGAAAATTGCTGAGATTGAACAATGTGTTTCTAGATGCCAGGTACTGAATAAATCTCTGCAACACAAAGTTATTTTTCTTATCACAAGCTGTATCTGAAAGCTTTGTACCTCCTAGCAGGAAGATTAACAGTCTACTTCCAGCATACATCATGAAACCCCAGATTTTTGTCTTAGCCTCCAATACCTTCCTCAAAACTTCTTCCATACATTCAGATTAACTACTTTTAGTCAGTATCTCATGTAAATATTCTACCGTATATATAAAAAATAGATTCTGTGAAAAATACAAACCAGATTGTCAAAAGAGCAATAGAAATGGTCAGTTCTCAAAGAGATTTGAGAGAGCACAAGATTTGTCTGCTTACAAAGCAGAATATCCAGACTAGTCCCAGACTTTCAATTCAGCAACCTTCAGTTTCAGCCAAGCTGAGAGCCTGTTTTAATGACAGGCAAGGCCCCACATCAAGTACAGGGACCAACAGCCTGAAACAGTTAGAGAAATCAGATGAAAATACTGGCCAAAACTTGGAATGGAACAATTGGAGTAAAAATTTACACTGTGAGAAGTTCACTGCGTGAAAACACTTTATATACAGCTAGGGACGAACTGTTTCACAGCCATACTGAAGTTCTTCAAATAATGCTTTCTGGTTTTATGCAGACATACTTGCCTATACAGGTCAATGAAAAGCAAGGGAAAGGAAAACTCAATTGAAAAGTTGAATTTATAGCTTTAGAAAAGTTTTAATGCTCATACAGAGAGAGGACAGCAATTTGGATGGCAGTATACCCATTCCAGAACATCAACTTTGACCCTAGTAAAAACATCCCATGTACTGTTTAATCCTGTGTTTTCAGATAGCACATTAATTGTCAACATCCTGGAAAAGGCTGCATCTTGGTCTTATGTTATGGTCTTATAAATGAAGAGATATGAAGAGATAATTGGCATGCCTCCAACTATGTTGTTAAAGGCAAATTTTCTTTTCAAGAATCATTCTTGCCCTTTGTTCTCAGGTCAGAAGAGATGCCTTTACACTACTAACATTTTTGGCTTGGAATCTGCTCAATGTCAATGGGGTCTTGAAAGAGCTGTTACCTCATTTCCATGAACCATTAGATGATGTGTGGTAACTAAGGCTTTGAATACGACCACCCAGCTACTATTCGTTGCTCGCTCAAAAAGCGTATCAGCCATCTGAGGAATATTGACGTTTGTTTCATTAGTTGCTTGGATCAAGTCTGTAGGAGAGAGAAAAGGAAGGTATTAGGTGCTGCAAATAAGACAAAAAAGTTTGCAGCATGGCCAAGTTCTCAGACCACCAGGCTGCAGGCCATGGTTTTGACAAACAGCAAGTTCAGGGCTTACATTTCCCATTAAAAAACAAAACAAAACACCGGTCTAACTCTTTCAACAAGTCTGTCCTGAGCTATGATCAAACATTTCTCCATCTTTATCCCAGATGAAGTTAGGGTGCACAACACCACAAAACCTTAAAGCTTGCAGCTTTTCAAGTTAACTGTGGCAGTGCACTACCACTGGGTTAGAGAACTAAGTATCACTGAATTCTTCACTTACAGCTAATACGGCAAGCACACTGAACCCAGTCACATCAGCCAAAAGACATATCACCAGAAACAGATACTCTAGCCATCCCACAGGTTAGTTTCATCAGTAAGCTCCAGCACACCTTCTAGGGTCTCTACAGACCCAGACAGCAGAAGATTGCATTCAGACATGCTTTAAGACCTCTTCAACAGTGGGAAAGAGCACAAAGACAGATATTAGTTTATACTGAAGAATAAGTCTTCTGCAAGCAACTGCACCTTACATAGAAGAAATAAGACATTAGACTGCCACAGGGAACAACAATAAAATACAGTTTTGTGTCCTATACATTAGAAAGGTATAGACCTGCACAGAAGAATGCATGAAATTAAGATAAGTAGTTAAATCAAACAGTAGGGTAGCAAGCTTTTCACTAGCATCTATTATATGTTCTTACAGGATCTGTCATTTACTACATCACCTGTTACCTACTGACTCTTGCTAGGCAGCTAGCAATTACCTTCTACAAGCTATTACCTATTTTTGGAAACTGCATACTGCAACTGCATGACCAAAGCCCATGTGATGCCCGACACAGCCCTAGCAAGACCAGGAGATGACTTCATGCAACACAAAGAACACAGGCTACAGACCTAATTGTAGGGCTGAGGCTTAAAGTGTGAAGACATGAGCAAAAAAAGTTAAACAGTTTAACTACTAGACTAAGCAATATCTGTGTTACTAACGAAAATACTCATCTTTTAGTTTCCCTCAGAGGAATCATTTTTAATGATTTCTTCCCTGCCCTCAGACTAGAAATTTTCATCCAACTACTCAAGCCATTCAATGTTGACAGATATTCTACTTTAAAAGAAGACAGGCTATTCTGTGACTGATCCTTGTACACTTTTAACTATGTGAGTCTGCTGTAAATACTCTACATGAGTTCAATTCATTTGGGCAGTAGGGTCACCACTTTACAGACTTCCTTTCCTTCTCCTACATAATCCCATATAATGGAGAGTATTAATGCTCCTAGGAGTAGAAAGTCAAGGTTCAAACTGCTCTTAGACTACTGATTCTGCCTCTGCAGGGTAGGAAGGGTCCAGAGGACAGGTCTGTCTAAACAGATTGATGAGTCGCATCAGCTACTGAGACACACCTGATGCATTCAGAAATCCACACTGCTGTACCAGAGGCATTCAAAAGTTTAGGTTTAATTTGTTTGCTTGGTTGTGGTTTGTTATTTTTTTTTAATTTATAACAAGTGATTTTCATGAGTATTTTTAATTTTATTACACAGACCTATTCAAGATACAAGAAATCTCTAGCTCAGAGTCAGAAGCTTGGGAAAATCACAATTTACAATTGTCTTTTGTATGGCCATAAAAGCTGCAAGTTGTCTTCAGTTTCAGGCCAAGGGAATTTTTTTCTGTAATGACACAGGAGATAAAAATTATGTGAACTGTTCACCCAGTTTGAATTTAATATATTTGTTGCCATGGTGTTTTCTTGTCTTGGTTATGGATGTTGGTTTTGGGTTTTTTTCAGAACACCTTCTGAAACTTAAGGTTGACTTCTGTAACCTCAGTAATACTACCCTTGGAGGAGGTAGTTCTGCAAAGTATTACAGTACTAAAGCCACGATATTGAATGACAGCAATTGAAGCTCACAGAGCTGCAACAATTCTCCTTGATCTTGTTGTATAAACAGGCCAATAATCTTTTATTCTGTGCTGCTGATTAATGCATTATAGAAGACAGCAGTTCGCAAAAGCCTAGAAGCAAGTCACAAGTGGTTTGCTCACTGTTTACCCCGTTCAGAGGTTTTACAGCAGATGACAGCACTTGTTTTCAATATAAGGAAAAGCGCATCAAATTTAGAAGGTTTTAGTCCTAGGTTGCAGTATGTAGCTCTCTATGGAAGACAATTAAATGGTGTATTCTATCGATGGACATTAGATAATGAAATCTCAGAGGAGTCCACCCACAGCAATGCTGGCAATGGAGGCTACAAGGCACTACTATATGCATCCACAGCACCGCTTCTAAAGTCAGTCAGTCATTTCTGCCTCCTCTTCAAACTGCTGGAGGGTACAGCATCTCAGTCTGCAGCTCTGAATGTTTTAGGACATGAGTAATTATAGTGTGCCAAATAGAGAGGCATGATTAAATTTAAGCCTACTACTTTCAGTGCAGAGAAAAAGAATCAAACCATGCATGAAGATGTCACTCATCATCTGAGTACAGAAAAAGGAGACAGGGGAGTGTACGGGGGGGTAATTCTTGCAGAGCTGTTTCCCATCTAGCCACGCCACAAAGATAAGGTACTCAAGTTTCCCAGGTTTCTTTCCCCAGTACCACAGAGTTCAGCTTAAACAGCAATAATCAGCGCCTGGAACAACTCAACAAAGTGGCTAACTTAACAAACTGAACAAGGAAATTTGTTGGCTAAGCTAAATTTTAAAATAAGACTTGGAAAAAATAATTTTACTTCAGTGTGGTAAGGAAGAATAGGTACAAGGAAAGAGAAAGTATACACAAGAAATAACATAGAAAGTATATTTTCAAAAGACACAGATTCAGACATTTACTGGTTGGACAGAAACTTAATTTTCAAAAGAGAGGATGAATTTTAACCTTCCAAGGAAATCACAGGTATACATGTTAATACAAAATAGATAATATTAAGAAGTAACAGATGAAGAACAGCCCAACAGAAGGCATATGAAACAATCTTGCAAAGTTGATTCCATTTGTGACACATACATGCCGGGCAAAAAAGAATTAAAGGTACCCTTCTGATGAAGTTAATGCTCCTGCAGCCACCCAGTACAGTGGCAGCTAATCCCCAAACCCAGACACTGAGCTCAAATACAAATTCCAAGCAGAGTAAGTAATCAGGAATCATACTGCAGTAGCAGCAAGTGCTTTCATCATGATTGTCATAGAAAGGAAGTAGCTGGAGAATGAAGAATCTATATACCCTTCATTTGAATCCCATAGTTTACTGTGGGGATAAATTATAACTGCCAGATCACAGTACATGACTTCTTCTATTTCCTTTCTTCATATTTTGGTAGCTGCTATTTTGAATACTTATTAAGTCTAGGGATCCTTGTTTAAATTATGAGCTGAACTTCAATATACTTTTTCTAGTTAAGTTTTAAGATGCAAAACCAATGCACATAAAAGAAATATGTAGCTGTCAATTCTTTGGCATCATAACTGAAATCTAAATATCAGTCTTTAAACTATTTTGGTAGACCAGCTTTTTGACCCAGGCTTAAAACATCTTTAGCCTAATTAAGGAATAGAAGTAGAGTATAATTAATACCTTCACTAACAAAAAGACAAACCTGCCAAATTGAGAATGATTGGTGGAGGATTTAGTGAGGAAGACTGAAGTAAGTTAAGACACTTTAGACCACTAAAAGAAGATGTGACTAGCTTTAGTGTTTCTTAAGCTCATAAAGGAAGAGGAAAAAAAAAAAAAAAAAAAAAAAAAAAAAAAAAAAAAAAAAAAAAAAAAAAAAAAAAAAAAAAAAAAAAAAAAAAAAAAAAAAAAAAAAAAAAAAAAAAAAAAAAAAAAAAAAAAAAAAAAAAAAAAAAAAAAAAGGGAGACCAGCAAGAAAGTTTTAGAATTTCAGAGTCTTTCAGTCTCATTAAAAACTAGTTTCTAATATTGAGACTTTGGATTTTTTTATATGAGAGAGATTATACAATTTCATTTTGTTGTGTGTTTTGTTTCCCCCCCCCCCCAATTCTTTAATAAACAGACCCGGGATTTCCCAATTCAAAATTAATTATTCACAATTTACATTTCAGTATGCAAAGAAACAGCAGCAGAGTACAAGACCTCTCTGCTCAGAGGGATATCAGTGCCTACTTAAGAGCAGCTGTCATTCCCTACTGAATTAACACACAAGCTGCCTCAGCATCTGAGCTGTGTCATACATTCAGTTCCTAAACTTTGCCAAATCTCTGACAGTAACTGCCTTACAGACCTTCCTCACTATTACACTGAATGCTACAATAGTCTTCAGAAGGTTTTTTTCTTGCTTGTAGGTATTTAAATAATGCCTTGGACCTATAGAAAAGAAAATACAGGGTTGTTCTAATACTAGACTAGTCAAGAACAGAAAAAAGTAGTTTAAAGTAAGAGTTTACAAGCTTCAACCAAAAAAATTAAATAGGCAATTAACAGTCCAAGTCCTCCCTTACAAGACACAGAACTGTATCAAGAAGCTACTACAGCATTGTGCTAATCAATGCAAGGTCTGAACTTCCAGGTCTACAAAAGATCATAAACAAATGTCTACAAAACAGGACTGGAAAGCAGAACAAAGTTACCAGTTTCTACTGCTACAATAATTGTTCATGAGAACATTAGATGATTTTAATGCTGCTGGCTTTGATTATCAAACAACTACACAAAAAAAAAAAAAAAAAAGAGCTGGTTATTTATTTGCGGGTTGAAATTTACCGCCTATTCTTTTAACCCCCACATGCATCTTAATCTGGCTTGTAACACCCCAACCAGAACAGCAGTTCATGCCGTCTCCTCCTTCCTCCCCAAAAGCCTGCCTCAAGGGTTGCTACATCTCACCTTGACCCCTGCAGGTTTACCCTTTAACAAAGTCCAGCATCTTTCAGGGACTGCCTTGGCACTTCCATGCCTATGCCAACTCAACAAATCGAAACACGATCTTCCACTGAGCACATGCTCTCCAGGTACTATAAAGGTCTTCCCAATAAAGCAGCATTAGCCCTAAGGGGACTGCCAGCTCCCCTCTCCAGCCTTACTTCCTCCTTCCAAAATATATCTCAGACTCTTGTGAGGCCAAATACTTGCCACAGTTCGGTAAGTCATGGCAGTCAGCCTTTGAACCACACAACATCACCCCCCACAAAGACAAGCTTTTATAAACAATGTCTTCACCTCTGCCTACTCACAGGCATACTCACACTACCCGCATTATCAAGCGTCTTGCAGAACCTATCAATCACACTAAGAGTCTGGGGAGAGACAGGGCAAATGACTGAGTACCAGCAAATTTCTCTTGGAGCATCCTCCAGTTTCTCAAACTGAGAGTTTAATTAGCCTTAGAATCATCTTATTATTTCTCTGTTCCTTTTAAACAGTGCACCACCTCCTATATCATCAATTATCTGTTTTGAAACAAAGCAGAAGATCTACTGCCCACAAACACTGATGATTTTATTCCAAAGTACTTCCATACAGTTTGCATCCCTCCTTAACCAACATATCAAGGCAAGACATTTGGCTTAAAGTCATCTGTAAAAACCACCCCAGATCATTAGCAGTATTAAACCAGTTATGTTGGATTTGTGCCCCTTTTGGTCCTTAATTATTTAAACATATGGCTTTTCCTCCTGAGATGTTCAGTTTCAGCTCTCTCGGAAAGAGGAAAATAAAAGCCAACTGTCAGGTGGTCTCCTGCTAGATCTGAAAGGGTGTAATCAAGGCAGCTGTCTCTCTAAGTACACAAATAATGGGGGGAAAGTGTGATTATACTGTGTTAAAAAAAATAAGTCTTAAGATGAGCAACTCCTTCAAGTTCCATGAACTATGAATATTTTTTTACTTAAAAAGTTCCCAGAACTTACAGTTCCACTGCCTCTGTTGGGAACAGTGTGCACTACCTTTACTGTTTACATTGGAGTTCTCTCTGAGAGTACTACAATTGAAAGATGGCATTCAGACCAGGTGCAGAAGCTCATTTTAAGTAGCAGTCATTACAGTTTCAAGTATGGTCTTTAAGATAGTTAATTAATTAGCAATGAACATATTTTATGAACAAAGTCCAAAACCTTGCTGACTTCCATGATATAACCAGTCAGAAGAATAAAAGGTTCAATTTTACTCAGGAATTTCATACCTGGAACAACAGAAGATATGTAACACAAACTTTCTAGTACAAACTTACTACGGAAAGCAGCATTTTAGCCTCACACAAATTAAGCCAGAACACTAAACAAAGGGAAAAATGCCCCAAGGTCCAAGAATGCTGCGTGCGTTCTTCCCAACTACAGCCACCACAGCTTTTTTTAAGCAGCTTCACTATAGGAAAAGCATTAGTTACTAAGCATGGCATCTTTTTCCCTGTCCAGAGTAGTAAGAAGCTCAGTCTTGAACCACATTTGTACAGAATTCGCTCACTTTGAATACCAAAGAATTTGTCTCAGGCAAGAAGAGAAGTTCAGCAAAGCAGAGAAAAGATGAGAAATCACTGCTTTATCTTTCCCTTCCTCTCACTTAGAAAACCCATTCCAAACCTTCCTTCCACACAAACTCTGCTCCACAACTAGCTCAACAGAAATATGCATTTTTCTGCTCAAAGACAAGAACTGAGCAGTTCTGCTTATGTTGATATGAAACACCAAGTAATTCTGGAGCTAGATGCGCCACTTCTCCATTTTACTGATCTACTCCAAAAATCAGCTGAGCCACAAATCCACATTGCACTACCTTTTTTGCTCAACTGTTAATAGTTAAAGATATGCAAAATTACATTTGCATTTGGTGGACACCAATCAATGGTTATAAGGTTAAAATATCAAAGCAGTTGTCTTGGAGAAACACTATTTCCTATACTATTGTAATATGGCATCTTAGATGCCAAATTCTAGAGGAGGAAGGGACAAGGTAAAAACTCTACTAATACTACAAGTAGCATTTGACCAGTAACTTGCATGAAGAGGACCTTTTATCCTGCATGGCAAATCTCAGACCTCACTCTACATTTCAGTCAGTACTTCCAACCTGGAAGCCTTGACCAAAATACACATTAATTCAGAGAAGAAACATGAAACTGCAGTCACCAGCCAATCTTCCACCAAGCCTTTATTGAATTTCCACTAAGGAATGGAATTGTTGTCTCCATCCATGCAAACATTAAAGTGACAGTCCTGCTGCATCATAGCTCCTGTTGCAGCTGAACAAAGCAAGTTCAAAGACATTACAGAGTTGCAAGATTATTGCTTTGAAGGATAAAAGTCAGTAAGATCTACTTAAATGACCACTGTCAATCGCCTATTGACACTAGGCACATCCCCAACTGGATACCAGGATTCCAGCTGTGGCCTATTATTATCCTTTCATGAAGGTGACCAACCCCTGTTGACACCTGTTGATTGTATCAATTCATAATTCTTATCACTTGGCTGCTTACTGGAATATCAATAACAGTGCGAACTGCAGCTTTTATCCAGACAGTACGGCTACACTAGAAACACAAGGATTTCATGTTTGCCACAGCATGTTTGCCACTGTAATCTTTGCACCGCAGCATTTTCTAATCAGCCTTTACATGCTGGGCTGATCTCACACTCCAAACACATCTGGCAGAAAGTGGTAATCAGCTGAGCCATGGTGTAATCAACATGAGCTATTTCAGTGTCTGCACTGCTGTCACTTTTATTCTGAGAAGAATTCTACCCCCAAATGATCCCCTTTCTTCAGAAAACCATTTGGTTTTAATAAACTTGTAGAAATGAAGCTGTTACTAGCCTCTCAACTCTGTCAAGAACAGCAATTTAAAATCCACTACAAATATGAATGAGACCAGAAATATACTGGAAGGAGCCTGATGTTTCCGCTGCACTACTCAGATGTTACACATTGGGAATACATGAAAAAACCAAACTTGGGTGGGGATGAGACAACGTACAAGCAACTTCAGTGACATGGTCACATATATTAGCTACAGCCTGTATGCTGGAAATAGGTCCATTGAGTAGGCAGGCTCAGAAGCCATGTCCAGACCATGATTGCTGCTTTTCCTACTCCCTCAGCAGAATTATTCTGAGGCTTTTCTTTTTTTGTCAGTGGATGTCACATGATGACACGATCTGAAATTCTTAACTAGGAATGAAATGCCCACAACCATGCAGGCAGCCCTATTGAAAACATGGACATATCTGCAGCAAAAAGGAACTAAGTGTAATGCAAACCTCTTCATACAGCCAGTGCAACAGTATGACCTCCTGGAAGCACACTGAAGCAGCTGCAACTAAGCAGCAAGCACTTTATAACACCGTTGTCACTGTTTCAATCCATTTCTTCTTGTATCTATGTATCTACAATAAAGAAACAAAAAGACCAAAACAATTCCTAAACCCAGATGGCTGCCTCATATGTTAATGCTGTGCATTAAAACAGGGCGTTTTCTACAAACTGACTGATGTCCTTCACAATTAGACACAGCTTTACTCTCTCCTTGATAAAAAAATAAAGTAAAATATGAAACCAAATGTGCAATTCCTTTATGTCCGTTCTCCTGTACTACATCAGTTAAACAATATTCTTTGCTTCCGTCGCACAGACAGGGGAGTTTAAGTTTTAATAATTTTGAAAAAAACTAACATCTACTACCAATAGACTTTACTCTTCAACATGAGCCAGCACCCTTTTACATACTGCAGATTTCTTATTGTTTAAAAAAAAAAAAAATCTGTTAATTTCAATGGACCATCCACCTGAGAGACAGAAGATGCAGTTAGGACTAATATCATTTAAAAAATCTGAGAGTAGTAAGTTGCTATCAACAATTCAAAGTCACCAATGCTTCTGGATGATGCGTTTGCAAGTGGCATTGGAAATCTCCTATTACGCTATTGATGAGTGGGGAAATTGGAATGCATCACATAGGCTCACATCCAGGCAGCAAAGCTTTGTGTGGAGTCAGATCTCCAAACTGGAACACCCAGAAGTGTTGATTAAACTCCTAAGTATGATATGGAGCATTATATTTTTAAGGTACCTTCTCATAATACTGACTAAGCAACTTCCAGCTGCCCGATAAACAAGAATCACCTCTTTAAACTCATCTATTCCAAACATATCAAACTTTGCCTGCTAACACTCTTGCCATTCACAAACAACAAAGCAATCTGAAGTTTAAATCAAGCTTAGCAAAACCAGACTCTACGTGGTGCAGAATGAAAGATCAGAAAGTCACAGGCAAGGCTCACATATAAAAATACCATTGTTTCACGTGCCAGCAACAAAACATCACCCCTGATAAAATATACATGTTTTGAAAACACTGGCACACTAGATATGCTGACTTACTTATGGCTTGCTGTCCCTTAGCAGAATGTACATTCTCCTATTAATTAGGTTTACATAAAGCTATAAAACTTAGATTAAGAGCTACAGGCACAATAACCATACTTTGGATTGCAGAAGCATGCAACAAGATGCAAAGCCAAGTCTCCATTTAAAAAGGTTAAATTTTAAAACTCCAAGGTTGCTAAAGAACTGATGCAACGATATGTTAAACCTCTTGTCTACATTCAACCTATATGTAATGAGAAACAGCAGCCTTTAGAGCCAGGAAACAGGCCAGCTGGCTTCCCCCTTTCATACAAGTCCCTGAAATGAGAAGTAAAGGGAAGAGTCCTTGTGAAAGCAGTTTGAACTCCCACTTAAGTGCACTTATGTTCAATTACGTGTGAAGATGTACACCCTAGCTAGTGCAGTCCTGCACTGTGGCAAGATAACTGTTCACTGCCTTATTTTGAGGACCTTCCTCTAAACTTGTAAACTCTCACATGTTTAAAGAATGTGGGCGACAAGTCAGCATGTTTTATTCATGCTTTGAGCAGTCATGTATTTCTCTCAGTTCTGTGGAGGACCATTTTAGAACATTCTGTAAACCACTAGAGTGACTTAAGAGATATAACAAAACTATGCTAGAGGCACTGGGAGCCTGCCAGGCACTGCAGGCTAACCCCTGACCATCTGGTATGGAAGCACCCGCTGCCATTGTGTCATCTGTGCTCTCGCCAAGCCAAGAGTCAGGCTGAAGTGAAGGACTATACTATCAGCAGTCAAGTCACAGTCTTGTCCCATCTCTTTAGGACAGAAAAGTTTAAGACACTTTCTTGAAAAGACATGTCCTTTGGTAGAATAATCCTAGCTCAAGAGGGTTGAACTCTCCAACGCACCCTTATAGGTATTTCACACCTCAGCCATAACCTTGTCTCCTAAATACCTAGAGACAACGAGCAAAGCACATTGCTTTCTTTTTCATTCCTTCTTTGAGACAGTAAAGCAACCTTGGCAAAGTACATGGCTCAACTGTTTTGTTGGAGCTCCATGGCCCAACTGCAACACAGAATTTTCTGCCAGCTTGCTTTCTACCTGTGGTAACTTTGTATATTGGCTTATGACCAAAACGATTCGATTGTCACGAGTCAGACCCAAGTTGCAGATGTGTCCTGTCAGCAATCTGCAGTTTTCAGTACATATGAGAGACAGGGATCACTTTCTTGGTGGTCTTCAAGCACGATCATGTCTATGTACTCACAAAATTTCCTCTACAAACAATATCGTAACATATTTGAGTTTTATCAATAGTGAGGAAAAACAGGCTCTAGGAAAGGCAACCAACTGACATGCTGCCTCAGTTCAAATGACCAGAGTAAAAATTACATAAATACGCAATATCAGCACAGCACCAGGACCTTTTAGTATCCAATCCCTTTCAATAAACTAAGTTAAGATACAGATATAATCTAAAACAAAGCATGAGATCACATTATCCAGGGCAGGAAGGAGGAACAGAAGGGTATTTAGACTTGGCTTGTCCAGAAGTCAGTGGTAAGATTGTGCACTGCCATTTCCTATACCATGCCTACAACTAAGCCACAAGACTCAGATGCCCAGTGGATGCCCCATTTACCAGCAGCCTAGAAAATACTGTTCTACTATTCCACCTACATTCATTTCAAGGCTGGTGTCCAATAACACTTGTGAGCTAGTCCAGATGGCTAGTATATTCCCTCTCCTAGTGGACTACAACTCTCAACTGCTTCAGCAAATGTGTTTCACAACCTAAAGAGAAGACTTTATGAGCACAAGCAAAACGTGTTATATATTGATTTTGAGTGTTTTCAACCAGCTCTGCAGAAGTAAACATGATCAAAATAGTATGACTAAAAGCATTAAAAACTGGCTTAGGGGTCTAGTTTACGGTGTGCAAGATTCCAGAAAAAGCAGGCTTTACCATACTCTGCAAAGTGACAAGCTAGCCCCTGCCAAATATTCCAGTTGTCTTCTATCAATTGCCAACATCTGGTTTATTCAGGTTAATTTAAGCCACTAGCTCTCATCCAAGTGAAATTTTGGACAGAAGGAAAATCATTCAGCCATGCTGAATCTGATGGGGTGGGATACTCTAATAACAGCTTACCAATGAAGCTTCACACTGCAATCTTGCTGATACTGCTGACTCAGGGGAATGAAAGTACTGCTGCAAACCCTGGGCTACAGATTACTGCCTGCAAAGCTACTAGGGAGGCTTCTTCTATTGTATCATTTTGTTTGAGTTCAGGGTTTAGCCCTGTGCCAGGTGACCCATTCTTTTCTTTAAATATCCTGAGCTGAGATTCAGACCCCGGCTTGCTTTATTCCTTGCTTTCTTGTTTGCATGGTATTTGAAACCCCTCTGTCCAAACCAGCCAGAATATTACTTTGGATCTGCATGCCACGTTCAAGCTTGGAATCCAAAGTTCATCAAACACTCATTGGTGAGACCCTACTATTTCCCTTAGGGACACAGCAGAACTTATGCTTTTTCACCCTTACCACCATCCTGATCTGTGCCTTGAAAAGAAGTTCCAGGGCATGTTAATGATACTGTTTGGTACCACTGACTCATCTTTCGGCCATAGAAAGGCTAAAGGAGGGGATATAATGTCATCCCTCCATAGTCAATTTTTCCTCACCCCCAGAAATTCTGGAGCTAGATCTTTCAGCAATCCTGTATGCCCACAGCTGACTGAGGAAGGTCTATCCCTTTCTTTTCTTCAGGACCAGGAGGTATACTGGGTGCACATGGCAAGGTTTTGGTATGCAGTGGAGGATGCTGCAGCTGTGACTGCTGAGAATAGAGGTCTCTTCCACAGGCTGCAGGGGATATCTGCTGCAGCATCATGGAGTACCTCCTGCTCCACCTCTAACCTTGGTGTTCCCTCTGCCATTTCTTTTTCCCCTCTTCCATTGCCTGTCCAGTGTTTTTTGCCTTAAGTTTGTTTTACTTGAGCTATCACAAGTTTGGTGGATAGGCTCAGCTGTGTATTGCAGCGGATCCACCATGCAGCTGGCTATGTCTGGCAAAGAGCATGTCCTGGTCTCTTCTCACACAGGCCAGCCTTGCAGCCAAAAACATGTTAGGGACAACCAGTACTGAGGAAAGGTAAGCGGGCCAGGAGGAGTCAAGCAGTCTCAGGAATCTTGAGCAGTGGCAAAAAATTACTAGAAGCAGGTGTGCCTCTGTTATACTACCATTTCTTCAAAAGAGGGAACTAAGAGAACAGAAAATTCTCCTCTGGCTATCAGTCTCTCAATCCAGCAAGAAGCATGGAAAATGAATAGCATACAAAATGCTTTATGCCCTTCAAAGTTATCCTGACTGTCATCTACTCTTAAGCACTTCAGAGGATTCTTCACATGGACTGATCCACCTACAGAGCATTTTCTTGGAGACTTCACAGAATTCCTCAGTAGTGGGACAAGTCCATGTAAGGCAGGTACAGAAGACAAAGGGTTTAAGAGTGAGGCTGGGAAATCAGAGGCACAGGTCAAATCAAATCACAGGAAATCAAACTGCAGACTTTTGTTCTTGTTTAGAAATTGTTCAGTTACTGTCACCCAAGATCTAAGGGAGTAACGCTATGAGACTACTATGAAACACACTCTGCTCCTAAAGAGAAGTGATTAACACTAGGCTCTGGTCACTGTCATCCTGACCATCTCATAAATAGCTACTCCATTGTCAAGATCTACTGATGGAATTCAGTACAACAGAAAGACCTGAGCTGACCCAGAATTTGTCATCCATGGCCTTGACAAAGCATGTTTAACAGAAGGATCTTGCTTACTCTTGAAAAAGTCTAAGAATACTCGCCCTCAGCTGAGGAAATCACAAGGGGAGGGTGGGTAGGACTAGTCCATCTATCAAGTTACAGTGCTTAGGTGAAAAAAAGTTTAATATTACACTGCCTACCCAATCTTCTGTTCCTTCATCCTCCCTTTCCTCTCCCCAGGCATTGCACCACAAGATAACTTAAATACAGAACAGCTGAGATGCACAAGATCAAGTGATCCTGCCCATGTTTCAGCATTCATATCTTAAGATGAATTAAGATTCAAACATGTTTTGAAGAATTATTTGCTAGCTAAGTCTTAGCTTAATTAAAAGAGCAGCCTTCTCTTGGTATTACATATGCTTTAGAAACAGTATGGTGTTGGGGGAGAATTGAAAGTTAATGCCACTTAAATACTCAAGAACAAATACTCTAGAAGTCTTCTTATTAGTTCCCCTTACCCATGAAAGACATTTCTACTCCTATTCAGGGACCCACATGCCTCCAGATGAAGTGTGTCTTCAATACTGTTTTGGGAAAGGACATGGTAGAAGCCCAAAGAGATAGAGAGCTATTCCACACAAAGACTGATGAAAAGGCCTTAAACACAAATAAACCATTACTGAATTAAAGAAAATAATCGCTTGCTTGGATTTTTTTTTTTCTTTTCAGGTGTGAGAACGATTCACTAGGGTGACAGAGAAGTTCACAATTTACAATTCACCTTAGCTGTGATGACAAAAACCAAGACACAGTATTCCAGCTGATCTTCAATTGTAACTTTAAACAAAGTCAGTTCTCTCATACATAGAAGCTGTGACAAATTACTGCAATACAAGATACACGTGAGATATACAAAAGCAGTTTCATTAGTAAAATGTGAAGGATTAAGCCCAGTATGTACAGGGACTGTGTTCTCGGCAATTTTCTTCAAGATACTTGCACAGCTGTAAAGACTGTCAGCTGGACTGCAGAGCAATGCAGTACATCTGCGCTACTCCCACTAGGAAAGGGCCCCAAGTGCCAACAGACTTGGAACACTCCTCAAATCGCTTCAACAGCAAACAACTTCTGAAATACACATCCAAGTCAACCTTATGCTTTAACCTACCCAGGTAACAGACACTGAAGTCTAGGGACTCAAGATAGCTCCATTGACCTCCACCTTTCCCAAAAGACAGAGACAGACATATTCTTCAGGAATAAGACAGAGGCAACTTCGTCTTTACTGAGCATAGGCAAAAAGGCTCATTTTGATCCACTGCTTTTGGACAACAGACACTTCTCTTTCAACAGCAGAGACCACAGCGATCCAAACTTGTTAGGTCAACCCCACAGTTTGCAGAAGAAAGGTAGAAACACTGCAGGAAAAGAGTGTCTGTATAAGCAAAATACTGACATCAGCCCTACAGTTTAGTTATTGTCATGAATGAAACTATAAACTTGCTTTTAGAGCCTTTGTTTGCCAGCTACATATAAATATACAGAAATAGACTTGAGATGGAAATATGTTACAACATATATACAGCTCATCTCCACAGCCACAGGTAACTGAATCCTGATCTTCATCTGCTATGCTTTCACTTCTCATAAGCATCTCCCAGCTCGATCAGGCCTCTGGAAGGGCCTTCTACCTTATGAGAATTATTTTGAAGAATTAAGAAGGCACCATGCAGTCTTTTTAGAACATACACTCCATAACTTCCTCCTATTGCAAAGAAATTCACTCAGCAAAATCAGTCAAGGAAAATCCCAGCCATTTTTAACACTTTCAGAAACAGGAACCTGTTACAACCAACTGCAGATGCAACAACTTCACTGGTTTTCAATTCACTTCCCTAGATGAAAGCCTGATGGTTTGTTTCTGAGTGAGATTCTCTGTCTATATAGAGATAGATATATACATCTATCATGTATTTTCATATTTGAAAGTCAAGTTATTTCCCTTCTCCGAAAGCACCTCCCCGTTCATATCATCAGTCATTACCATTTGAGACTGTACTTGTCCCCCACAACCCTCAGTGAAGCCTTAACACATTTTTCAGAACTATTCTGAGAATGAAATTTCAATGCTGTGCCCTAGGATTGCCTTCCCAGTTGAATTATCGCTTTATATATCCATATGCCTTATTCACCCACTCTGCAATGGCCCTTCTCTTTGCATCAAAATAAAGTTGCTAATATCCACTTCTTCATGGGAAGACTTTCCTCATTTTCTGTATCTAATTGTAATCTAGTTAACACAACATGGTTAGCTGAGGGATATAAATCCATATCACTCTCGTGACTTTAAGACACCTTTAACATATCAACTGTCCCAAACCGTCAGAGCAGTACAGATTTACATTCCTTTCCCCCCCACAGGAAACTGAGAAGCACATTTAATGCCATCTTGCACTACTTCCAGCAGTTGCTGAAAATTCAGTAGTATGAAGTAGAGTTCAAGAAAATGGTAAATCTTGCTGAGCATATAATAGCAACCTAATGATTCTTCAGTACTTCTTTACATGACAAGCCTGTGCAGCACCCAGAGCCCATGCCAAAGGACAGAAGCATCTATATTAAAGTCTGTAGTTGAAAACTATGCACATACAGAAAAACACACAAAAGTGAACTTTTAGCAGCTCAGCTTTTGTTCTGGGAAGACATTAATTATGTTCTTTCCTCCCTTCCTCACACTCATGAACTCATACCCAAATCATACTTTTTATTCCTGAGAGTAAGCTCCCTCTAAGTAATACTCAGGGGAAAACCTATATCAAACAAACAAACAAACAAACAAACAGACAAACAAAAAAGCCTCAAACCAAAACACCCCACACTTTTTCATCTATAATCTTCCCATAACCCTCTGGAACTAATACCTTCTGCAGAAAACATATGAGGGCAGGTTTCACTGTATCCTATCCTTACAGGACTACTTAATTTATGTTAAATAGTTGATCTCTCAATTTAATTTACAAAGTCCAATTGCTAAGCAGGGGAGTAGAAGAGGAGTTGTGTGGCATGACACCTGGCTACTAAAACACTAACGAAAGTTACGGAGTTCCCTAAAGACACAGAACCCTAATACCAATACTAGAAGCATCATTTCAACCATCACTCCCTGGTACCTGAGGTTTTAATCATCTCAATCCTTTGTACCTCGACTTAAAACTTATTGTAAGGCATTGGATAGTTTTATCTTTCCTTCTCCACATCTTCAAATGCTACTTATCCAATTTGAAATGAACTTAGCCACGTGCTTTAGATCTACCTCCACTTAGCACCATATCTCCTGTCTGCATGTGTGCACTGCTGTTTCAGAGGATGAACTTGTAATTTACTCTCTTATTACAATATATAAAGCCCATTTTAACACTTGCTTACAAGACATATGTCAGAGTTCAAGAAATTGCCTGTCAATTCAGTTATGAGGACATGCCTCAGGTTTAAGAACCTGATAATATTTTTTCTGTTAAAACATGAACTTGATTTTCATTTATAGTCCACAAATTTTGAACATGCATAATTCCCACAGACAAGATTCTGTCCTTAATCATATCAGACAGTTAAACTCTGAACTGTTATATGTAGATTGGAAAATACAAGGAAAAACGAGCATGGATGTATCTTTACAGGAAATTGTAATTTCTCTTCCTCTTGTTTGTCTGACATGCAGGTAAATATGAAATTGCACAGAATGCTACTGGCTTCTGTCTCTACTACACTCACTTTCTCAAGTAGTAACATTAGCACCAATATCCAAACACAGACCCTTTAGAGTCCTTAATATAGCACTGGTAGGTTGTTTCAACCTCACTTTAATCCTGCCTATTCCAGATAGTATTTATATATATTTATATTTTATATATATATATATATATATATGCAAAGACACAACATGTTTTTAAATACATGAGCTATGCTTTTTTTTGAGCTAAAGCTTCCAGTAACAGTTACAGTAGGACAGTCCAGATACAACCTATAGATTAAAGTGTCCACAGCTATCAAACAACAACATCGGAGAGACATCAATAACCAAGATGACTTTTAAAAAATACACGAAAATAAGACAGAATACATGATTTTAAGACTGATGATCTATTTAAACGTTTTAGACTCAAGTCAGTCTTCAATCAATGCTGCTTACACCAGCATTTCTTAGACATAAATACAAGAGTATTTAGATATAATGAAAGACCAGCATACCATTTATCCCTCTAGGGTTAGTGACAAAGTCAACAGAACTGAAATCTGGAAGTATTTTCCAGAAGTAAAACTACCTCCTTTTACCAAATACAGCATCATCAGAATTGTACTTACAAACACCTGCACCAGCATTGCTTATTAATGGCCAGCAGCCAAGAGACTGCCTGGTATAAAACCTGCTGATCTTTACCTGAAAGTACTTCTTACCAGGTCCAAAAAACCACGGGAAACCCACTTAATTTTAGATAGTAAAATCTACTGTTGATCTGCCAAGTTCAGTACTGGACAGAGTTACTACTGGTAAACAGGGCTAGTTAACATGACGCAACTAAATTATTTCACCATTCTTCTACTTTGTGACTCCAAGCAGGGACTGACAGTTGAAATGAAATTGTCAACAAAACACCACTAGCTCATTGTTTTTTAACAAATGTTTCGCCTTCAACCTTGTTTCCTGGCTAAACTAGCTAACATCAGTCTAGAATACATCATAAATCTATGAGATAAAACCACCAGCATCTTCAATAAAACATGATGGAAACAACTGGGCAGCTCAAGAAGTTACTGTCAGATATTTGGGACCTCAGCAACAGTCCTTAAGCTCTCCAAAGGTTGTCCCAATCTACAGCACAGCATTATCCCAGTGCCTTGACATTTAACCACACCGTCATCAAACCTCTTCAGAAGTCTGCCGTGGCGATGGCCGCACTCCTACCAGTGTTTGGCCGACTCTGGACATAGCATTTATGTATACCTCAGCCTAGCTTAATTCTGAGCAAAGTAGGCAGTGACAAGCATGTGTCCATTTTGCCCTGTGTCCGATCCCCTCGCCTCTTTCCAAGCCCTTGCTCCACAAGGCACTCTTTGCACTGTCTTCCTACATAAAAGGCAAGAGGTCATGAGAAAAAAAATGGCCGAAAGGCCAGTATTATGCAATAAGAGAAGAAATGCAATAATAACTCATCCTCTCCTGGAGATTTTCCATCACCCTTATGCTTTGCAAGCTGGATTAGAGCAAGCGTGACAGCCAGCCGGCTCAAAGGCCCGCTAAAGCACCCTGCGGGTAGGCTCCTCAGCCCCGGGCCATTGCTGGGGAAACAAAAAGAGATGCTCACAGTCCAGGTGCTTTTTCTTGGGCCCCATCACTTCATGCGTGGTGGCTTTGCAGACGGCTCTGGCTACGGCCGATCCCGTAACGCTGTACTGAGCAGCTGCGATGCGATCTGTCAGCGTCTGACCCGACATCTTCGAACGGCGTGCTGGCTGCTGCCTGCTCTGCAGGGGCGGAAAACACGGGAGGGGAAGGGAGATCCCAGGTTTGTCGCCGGCGGTAGGCACGGCAGAGACACGCACAGGCAGGGGCACACAGACACACACAATGGTCCCTCGGGCAGCCCGGCCCCTCCCGCGGCGCAGACCCCCCGCCCGGTTGTGTAAGCCTCTGCCTAGCTGGAAGCCGCCTGGGGCAGAAAGAAGGATATTTTAGGCGTTGCAAGGAACGGATGAAGGGGAAATAATGACGGCAGCTGAGGGAAGCTGCACACAAATAAGGTGCGAGCCCCCGGCAGAGGGGCAAAGAGCCCCTCCCGCACCTGCCCCGGCAGCGCCCGCCCCAGGAGCTGGCCCCGCTGAGGAGTCGCCGCCGCGCCCCGGCCCCGCTGCAGCGCCCGCCCCGCCGCCTGCCCGATGGGAGATTATGGCACCGTTGCGCCATGTTATGCCCTCCCGGTGTCTCCCCCCACCGCCAACCTCCGGCCCGACAGGGAACCCCCCGCGCCGGGAAACGGGGCGCCGCTGCATGCGGCGGCGCTCAGCGCCATGCAGCATCCCAGGCGCGGGGGGAGAGCGCGATGAAGCGAGCGCCAGCGGCCGACCTGTCAGTGCGTCCTTGCCTCCCGTCCTCCTGCTGCCGCCGCCTCTCCGGGGAGGGCACCGCCGCCTCCCGCCGCGACCGCTGCCCGGCCCGGCCCGCCGCCCGGCCCGCTGGCGAGGCGCCCCGCGGTGCAGCAGCCCCCCCCGGACCCCCGGCCCCGGTAGCCCCAGGTGCGGGGCGGGCTGCCCCTCCCGCCGCCGCCGCCGCCGCCGGGGATGCGGGGGATGCGCTGGGCGTCCACGCCCGGGAGCCGACGCTGCTATTTCCAGCCGGCGGCTTAATCCTCCCGCAGCCTAATCCCCGCGCTACTGCCGCAGCAGCGCCGCCCCTACCCCGGTGCAGAGGGCGGGACGGAGCGGAGCGGACCGGCGCGGCGCTGCCTTCGCCGCCGCAGATCGGTGGCCCGGCGCAGTCAGGTGACCCCGTCCCCCCACCCGCATCCCGCTCCCCGGAGGTGGTCGGCCGGAGCTGCCCCGATACGGAGGCTGTCCCGCTGGGGATGCGCGGGGCACGGAGGTTAGCGGGAAGCCGAAGCCACCCTGTCTGCGTCGTGGTCCTATCGTGAACGCGTAAAATAATGCCCTGAGGGATTCCAAAACTGCACATAGACTAGATTTCTCCATAAGATTGTTATGATATTGTTATCAAAGACATCTGAATTATGCTCCCTGAAGGGTTTTCTTTCTGTTATCTAAGATACCCTAAAGGTCTTCTTGGTTACAACCCAGCGCTACACTCGGGAGGATATATTGCCACAATTTAATTGTGTAATTGGAGCCTAACGGAGTGATCCGTGGAGTATTGGGAAATGTAGCATACATATATTACCATAAATTGGCTGAACTTAGTTTTGGAGTAAAGTGATTTAAGTAGGTGGGGTCTAAACGAAATGGCACTGGTAGCAATTACTTCAAGCTGCCGGCAGAACAAATTTCAGAAGACGATGTCAGTGCATGTTATTAATTAGCTGGAGAAAACATTATGTACAGTCAGTACTGAAGATTTGTGCACACAACGTGATAATTGGGTTTTGTTGCATACAAAGACATACGGCACCATTTTTATTTATTATGCCAGGAACAGAATACTGATGATGAATTGTGGTCTATGACAGTATGAAACAGCAGCTTTCTTACTATTTCTTTCTTTCTTTTTTTTTTTTTTCTGCTAACTTAACAACCAGGAGATTTTAAAGTCCTAGGCCACCTGAAAGCTTGTGACTGCAGTTAAAATAATGCTCAAAAGTTAAAGGAATCTTTTCTGTGGGAAATCTCTTCCAAAACAGCTATTAAAATTGTGCCTGTGTCAATTCAAGAAATGTGTTGGAATGTTCAGGCTTTTGATATTGATTAAATTTCCTTCATTAAATTCCTCTCTAACTGCAGAGCAGATCGACATGTTTGGATTTCAAGATTCAGAAGTTTTCTCAAATGCAGTGTTTGAATATGGAGAGGGATTTAATTTCAAAAAAGATGTAAATTGTATGTCGCTGTTAGCAATCAGAATTATGTGTCTGCAAACTTTGAATGTTCCTGTAAGTGGGACTCTCATATTCCAATAGTGAGAATGTGTTTGTGCTTCTCGGCCCTATTCAGTAATGAGTAGCAAATGAATAAACACTGGAGTTGCACAGAAAGATAATATACTAGTACGTTCTTCAACATTACTATAGTCCACTGTTCAAGTGCAGACAAATTTTAATAATATTTGGAAATTATGTTTCATTTACCACAGAAATGTTAACTTCCATTCCTAGGAATTTGTCATTAAGGAAGTGATTTGTGGTAGCTAGAGGCATGTCTTAGCACAGGCACACAGATTTTCCTCTGTACTTCACAATCGGTTATTGATGTCATAGTTCCAAATGATTTCAGAGGAGAGAAACAGTTGGGATCTACAGATATGTCTTATTTTGTTACTGGCATTAAGAATGAATCAACTTTTTTTGGTAAAACTGACAGGAGTTTAGAGTGGCTTGACTTTAAAAAAGGTTTCCTTTTAACTAGAAGTAAAAAAATACATAAATTGTTTTGGAGTTTTCTGATTCCACCCAGCAAAAATTTAGAGTGGTTTTATTTGCTGCAAGCAAGACAGTTTTCAACTTTATGCTAGGCAAAGTATTTAATTAGTAATGCAACTTTTATTAACATCTAGTGTACCTCTTCAGTTGGAGGTCTGGTTATTTTCTAAACTAGTCCATATTGTTATCAGCAGTTTCCGTTACTAAGATTCTCATCTGTGTCACCAAAAACTATGATTGTTTATACTAATTTTTTATCTTAATATTGTCAAAATATTTAAGGAAAAGATAAGTCAGATTATTTGTACTATTGCCTTAAAGTTTATGCATTGCAAACTGAATTTAAATGCAAATAATAAAGAGATCCTTCAGTATTTTGGTTATAAGGCAGCAGGTGGGTAAGTCATGATCTGAAGCATCCAAAGGAACAAATTGCAAGAATGCAATTACAGAAGCATTTTAGCTTTTAATTTATCTGCCTTTGCTTAAATATTCACCAACAAATAACCAGTCTCATGAACAAAATTTTTCTTATTTACATCTATATCACATTTGGTCAGTACTGCCCTACATGGGACTCCTCTATCTCTTCTTACACTCAGGAGATGGACTTCCATTGACTCCCGCATACAAAGATTTGTTGAGCAAAATCAGGATCATATGACATGAGAGATTCATGAAATATTTCAGACAAATCTCATTCCTGAGAGCATGTCATCTGAATTTTTGATGCATGATGATCTTTATGAAAACCTAAGATGCTTTAAGAGGGTAAGACAAGAAGACATCAATATTCTTAAAATTCAGAGTGAAGAGGTGTGATCTACTGGAGTTGTATTGCTTCTGGATTTGAAACCAACCACTACCTCCCAAAAAATAACCCAACAAAACAGGAGTCCATGTTTGTGATAAAAGCCACACAGGAAATAGGAACCATATTGAATAAGGAGAGACCATGGAGGGAGCTGCCCAGGCCTAAATAGATAAGGAGTTGAGGTTACCATCTGACAAGGTAGTTTTACTCTTAAGTCCTGAGAAGTTGCCTGGTGTGCTGGCTGTTTGAAACCCAGGTTCACAGTTTGGCTGGCGGGATGCACTAGAAAGTCTAGATAAGGGCCATATAAGCAGCTGGAAAGGGTTCTTACTGTTAAGAATAACACAGAATTGTTTTTCTTGACTGTTTGTGCTTTCAACTTCATAATGAAAACCTTAATGGAGAGAAGATGTATTAATAACAAACTGAATAGCCATTTTGAGACAGATGCAAAAAGATAATTCTTAACTGAATTTGAAATGAGAAAAAAAGAGTTGGTCTGTGTTAATCTGACATTCAGGCAACCACATGGAGGGAAGGAGGCATATCTAGGGCTGATTAATCTCACCTGAATTCAGCACTAGAGATGCCCATTTCTAGGGTGATGTAAAGCATGTACACTCTATTTCATGCATGAAAGTACACTTAAAAGTTAGGGTTTTCTCACCATAATTCTGCCTTTTTTCATTTGTTTCCCAGTCTCTCCTATAAGGTCTTCCAGTTCTTCAGCCAGCTTCAATGCCCTTTCTTCCTGCCTTCAGAGGCCAGGCAGAGGTTTAGACTCTATCCTGTTTATGCCTGAGCCTGCATCAGTCCCAGTGCTGCTTCTCTGCCTCTCCTTATTACTAGCAACCAGTGGTTACAGACAGAGGTCCTGGAGAGGCTGGCTGTAACCACAGTTACAGCAGCAGTCCTGAAGAGATCTGTTTATCTCTGGGGAGGGGGAGGAGACTTTTCGAAGGAGAAGCATCCTTGTGACTTTGTATCAAGTTGATGGATCCAGGTAGATAGCAGTATGCTTCTCTACAACACATACAGCAGAAGCTCAAATCATGCAATACCCAGGAGTTTCTTTGCTTTTGCCGTTAAATGTAGCCTCATTGCTTGGTCTTGTGTGGGTTCTGTCCACAAAAATTTATTCAGCCTCTGTACTCACACTCCTTGATGGCAACTGTTCCAGTAGTTCCTTTGATTGCTGTGATATAAAGCACCAATGAAAAAAAAAAAAAAGAAGCTTGTTGATTTTCCAGTCAGAATGATGGCCTGAGAAGGACATAGCCTGAATGGTTTCATACATCCCAGGTAGAAGATTCATTACATTTTGGAGAACAACTTAAACTACTGTATCTAAGAGGACAGCAATACAGAGTGGTAAGGGTAAAGGCTCAGAGGTTTAAGTATATACTCTACATCCTATAGAAAATGCCTTTTTTGTGTATTTGAAGAACTTTGAAAATTAAAAAGTTAATTTAGATAAGGGAGAGAATTAATAGGAGAGAGAAAGTTACACAAAGAATAGCTAATTGGCTCTTTTACTGGTCGCTAAGCCATGTCAAACTGAGGTCATGTTCTGCAGAATATGGAGCTACTGGCATGTTACAGAGATGATGGTTACAGAAAGGTAGTAATTGGCATGTGCTGTGCTGTTCTGTACAGAGCAAACAGCTGTGTTCCTTCCCCTTATCCAACGTGCAAGGAAAACCTTAAAATCCATGTAATCTTAGAGACCTCTGTTGACTGAAGCATTAGTGGACCTGGTCATCCACATCGCAAGGGTAGCTTTTGCTGCTGGAGTAGCTTTTGGCTTAGGTCTGGCAATAACACTGAGGTTAATAGACCAGAAAGGGGGAAGATGGACACATGTATCAAAAATGGAGGAAAAGTCCTGCAATCATGAAAGTCAGTACCTGTGAAACTCCTCACTATTCGATATTGATTTTGATCACTAATTTTGTAATCTCAGTAGAGTCTCCAATGCAAAAGTCTGGAGTTTTGAAGTTTATTGGACTTCCACACAACAGACTTAGACTTCTATTTCTTTTTTTTTACCCTTTCTTTTACACTGAGCACTAATCTTTTACAGAATTATTTAAACAAGTATGTGTACCAAAAGATAAATAACTTGCTGCTTCTATAGGTGATACGTATTCTAATATGTTCAGTGTAGAAATAACAGCTTTATATTGATATTAGACAGATGTGAGAAGTAACTTAAGAAAGTTGTAAGTCAACCTCAATACAAATGTTTAATATTCCACTGAAGCTGCTGATAGTGCAAAGGGGAACATCTGTCAAAAAATTTAAGTGAAGTTATGCTGGGCTTCACAGACATTTTAATGAAACAGATTTTCAGGACTATACAGAAACAGGCAATTTAGTACTAATTGACATTTAAAATTTATTAGTCGTTGAGTAGTTGATGGTCCTGTCTTTGAACACAACGTAACTCTGAAGGCATTGTTCACAACTGCATCATTTCCTCAAGGAGGGAAGGATGCTGTCTGAAATAAAATCCAAATTTCGTGTGCCATGGAAATTTTGATCCATGGAAAGACATTAAACATTTAACCTACCTTGGCTTTGTGGACATTCAATTTTTCTTTTCAAGCAAAACCAACTTTTTTTGATAAAGGTGCATTATTTTGTTATTCATACTGACAAAGTGCTAGCATTTTTCTGTAAATGGTGAATTGTTAGTTCTTGTACTAAAAACAGCAATAATTGTACATCCATAATAGTTGTATTTTAATAAAATAGTGGTTATATCCTGGCTATGGCAATCATATATAGAACCAGGGATTGTTCACTGACTGTGGCTTGCCTGGCTTCTATCTGCTCTGACAGTGGAAGCATCATGTGCCATAGCTTACATAGAGCACAAGTGGTACTAGGGCTGAGAAGCAGTTAGCAATGACTTGCTAAGGAGAAAGCTTCTCTATATCCTTTCAAAAAGAAAAGGCTATCAAGTGAAGGCAGTTTCGTTTCTTTGCTCAGCTAAATCAGTAAAGGCTGCCATCCTGAAACCTAAGCCTTGTCTCTCACCTGCTTGTCTGTCTCTTGGCAACTTGACAATTTCTGCAAAAGGGGGGCTGCTTTTAAATAGCAACTTTAACATTCTGAGTACTTTTGCAAACTATGCGCAAGTACAGCAGGTTTTTATGTTACATGTTGTCCAGTATTTGCAGGAGCTGATGGAGAGAGTGTTAGGCAAAAGCTATTAAGATAGTGGGCCTTCAGCCAGGGCCAGGAAGGGCAACCCACCTCCTGTTCAAGGTGCCTGCTCTGTCTGTCGCTGCTCTAGGCTCAGAAATATTCAGCTGTACAGCAAAGTGACAGTCAAAGTCTGCTAAGAAATCTCTGAAGTTATAATTTCAGTGACAGATTTGTTGAGCAGAGGTTCAATAGATCAGAGACATGTGTCAAATAAAAGTACAATTTTCAACTCAGAGGGTAAAATAAGTTCTAAGCATAAAAAGATAAGCATGTATTTAATAAGGAAGGGAGATTATGAATTGTAATACCTTATGACCAAATATGACCTCTGTTCACTTGAAAAGAAGCTGGTTTAGGCAATTAGACATATGCTAAAACTTATACATGCATATATGTATATCATAGTGATTTTCTGGTTCTGCTTTTAGCAACACTTAATCCCTAATCTTTTAACGGTTTTGGTATTTTCAGTGCACATCATAATTTTGCTGAGGGCTGTGAGCCTAAAGCTCAGTCTACTAATGTAAGACCAAATTCTTCAGCTGTGCTTTTGAAGTGGTAGTGTGACTGGTACGGCGTGGTGAGTTCTCACATCCTACTCTTCCAGGCTTGAAGTTGCTCTTTAACTGAATCTGTACACCCACAGGAGGACACTTTTGATTGTATTGGCCTCCAGTGGCAACCTAAGAACCATTTTGGTGGTGAGACATAGTCAATCAGCTCCTTCACTCCTTCTTCTTGACTTTATGACTTGCACATTGAATTGATCTTGCATAATATTGAATGTGTCACAACTATATAAAAGACTAAGACCTTCTGGTTTTGGATTGCTTGGTAAACTGGAATCATTAGCACTGTAATGCAGTCAAGTGAATATATCTAGAAGCAAATCCTATAAGATTACTTGCTGGAAAGCTTTTACTCTGAAACTTTGAACTTTCAGTGTGATGCTGTGTGGAAAAAAAACTGGTCAGACTTAGGACTTTGTAATCAGATACCACCAACAGGACTGGGGTATCATTTTCATTTCTATGTATGACAGGGATGACACTGGCATTACAAGACTGCTTGCATTCTGATTTTCATGTCCTCCTTAAAGAATTTTGAGAAAATGGATTAAAGTGTTTGAAGTCTCTTTCTGTCCTCCTCATAGGGAGGTCCATGCATACTCTCATGATAGACGTGTACCGTGGCTGTAGGCTGCTTTCCATAAGGGGGAAGAATTTTTCTACTTCTTCAAATTGACTGAATCATTTGATAAAAAAAGGAAGCGGAAATGGAAAAATAATTTTCTTTTTCGGGAGCATCTGTAAGACGTAGGATTTTATTTCTCGCATTTTTTCCTGCCCAGCTGTAGACATTGCTACTCTTTCTGTAGAGGGAGATAGGCATCCTCTTGCACAGAACGGTTGGTTCAAACTGCACCTAAACCAGAAGGTTTTCCACCAGCTCTCACAGTGGCAGGACTGTAAGCAGGCTTTTTGCAATCTCCAGTCCTGACTCAGAGACCATTCTTTAGCTCACTGTGCAGTCTAATAATGATGACCTAATTGGAAAAAAACATGTATTCCAGCACAGGAGAAAACTGGCCACTCCTATGTTTGCACGCACACCATGCAGGTAAGTACTTGGCACAGGCATTGCCCGATGCAATCCTGATGCTCACAGCTGCTCTTCCTTCAGCAGTCTAATCTAGTGCACATAATGAGACCATGTTTTCTTGCCTACAGGGTATTCCTCATTTCTTTCCTTATATCTTCTGGTTGTGGAATGATTTTCTCATTTCATCAAAACTGCTTATACTTGAAGAGAAATCCAGAAAAGTCATCCTCAACTTCTTGAAAATTTGGTCTGTAAAAAAAACAGGGTCATAGATTTGGAATGGGGTAGATGAGTTAATTTGATTAATGAGACCATGGTAGGAAGTAGACTGCTTCCTCCCAGGCTACACACTTATGTTATCACAAGAAAACATAAGTTTTACAGGAGATGCAGCACCTGACCTTAGTTAGTAAACTAAAATACTACTTAAAGAATATGAATCAAAGTTAATTTCTTTTTGAGTTTAGTGCAGTTGTGTAAGCACATTACTAGCTGCTCAAAATATTAAAAAAAAATACTAATTACCATAAGGAATGTTTAAGCATCATACTTAATGAAGCCAAACTGTGTTTATCCTGCTGCTGTAGAATACTTAGTCTAAGAGGAAAACAATTACCTGTTAATTACTTTGAGTTCAGAAAAGGAGCCAAGTATTTCCTGATGTCAAGTTGAGTTCAGCCTCTGAGAAGAATAAGCCCAACATTACTGAAATTTTTCAGTCTTTGTTTAGCTATCTGATGAGACAGACTGTTTTCTGGAAGTGCTGAGTGCCAGCACTCTCCTCCAAAGTGATGGTACTTTGAGTATTTTGCAGCTCTGGAAAGTGTTGTTGGTTTTGTAAGATCCAGAGATTGACAGGAGCAAGTTATTGACCCTACCTCAAATTAGAAATTACATATGTGAGGGCTAATATCATGCTAAATTTGGGGTGACATAGAGAATTAAAGGCTATAATTAGAAAAAGGCAATGTTCTTTTAGTATTCATACTTGTATGTGTTGCAAGCATGGTTTGATCAAAAAATGCTGCTTCTGATGGGCAGAATGGCTAAAATGATCTCTAGGATAAACTGTGATAAGGAATATGATAAATCCTGTATTCCCAGAGTGAGGCCACATGAAAGGAAGCATAGCAAAAACTGCAAGAACAAGAGGCTCAAGATGGCTACAAAATTTTTTGCTTGAAAGAGAGGAACAACCTCTAGAAGCAAACATGGATTGAGAGCAACATGAAGTCAGACATCGCCTAACTGATCATGTCTCCTGGGCCACTTTTTTTATAGTCCTGGGTATATAATTAAGAACCTATGTGGAAAATTTCAGTCTAAAATAATAACTGATCCACATGTAGTATGTCTCACTTCTCCATTTTGCTAATGGAATAATTATGGCCCTTACTGAATAGCTTCGATTGTTGATGTTTTTGCTTCACAATGTACTTTGCTTTAGCTTTCATTTCTATGGCATCCTTCCTTCGAAGAACTCCAAGTACTTCACAGGATGCTAATTTAACCTCCCAGCTTCACTGTATGGAATGTAAGTATTATTACCCCCAGGGACTGCCTTCTCTTTGTGTTGAGGAAGTGCTCACCACATTGCTGATGGTGCTAGAGACCTTCCATATTAAGCTGCTTGCAGCACTAGAGACCTAAGGAGCAGAACCAATAAAACATGAAACAATTGTGAATCTCTAGGCACTAAGTCTAAAAATTGCCAGGAAAAAGCAAATTGATGAAAAAAAGCTTAAAACAAGGTATAGCAAGGGTATGATACACAAAATATGCATATTATACTCTATTTATATTTTGGTGTACAAACAATATTGATAAGCACATGGACACATACAAATGTGGCTTACAGCTCTGTAAATTACATTTAGTAATCTTACTGACATACTTAGAATAGAATATGGAAGAGAATACAAAGAATATGGAAGTTCATCCTTTTTAATCTTTTTTTTTTTTTTTTTTTCATTTACAGTGTCAGACTTGGTAGATCAGGGTAGAACACAGTATATGTGGGTGTTTCATCTTGATGAGTTTGAGTGAGACTAATGTAGAGGGAGGCTATCTCACTGCATAATGCTAACATATTTATATTTTTTTCTTTTAGAATAACTAATGATATGCATTGATGTTCCTTTTATAAACATTCATAAAGTAAACAGCCATTTCTCTATACTATGCAGACACTGTTTTTTACTTGCACTGAATTTCACCTGGATTATAATGTTATTTGATAACTCATTATGAAAAAGACAGAATGTGCATACCAATCCTTTAGACATGTAATGTATGCATTTTATGTGCATTAGTAGTAGAGTCATCATTAAATTAATTTTTCAGTAGGGGTGAACTGGTCTTTCTCTCTCAAGATTGACATTGGAGAATTCACCTAATCTGTTACGAAGGTTTGATATCCAGAATTCTTGATAGCCATTCTGATTACCAATAATGACTTTGGAATAGACTTAATAAAGTGGAATAACTCATTTAGATTGCATCTTGTTACCATCATTATTAATTTAAACCATCCATTTTTTAAGATTAAAAGTAGCTGTTGAGGATCTGCATTGGCAAACAAGTAACTGAGCAAAATAACACAGCTGGCTTTCCAGTCTGCTGCCACCCTTTCATGCAACTCCTGCCCCATAAAGGATCTGGAAACCTACCAGGATCATCCCACAAAGTATTTCCAGAGGAATAAAAACAACATATGGATGCCATGCCGTCTCTTTCCAGCCCCTCAGTAGGAAAGATGGCTGATCTCAGCCATGAATAACAGTAATGGGGATGCTGCAGCCCTTCATCATGTTTTTTCTAACCCGTATCAGACACTGAAGAGAAATCTGGTGGTCACTGCAAATAGATCAAATAGATCATAGCTCGGCTGTATTGATGAAACTAAGCCTAAATTATATGGTAAGCCTTTATTTAAGATGCCAGAGCAGTTTGTAGAGTTAATTCAAACTGTTAGAGATTTCCATGGTGTTTAGACTGTTTGGATGACGCAAGGCAGTGCAGGAATGCCCCTGTGTGCTCTGAATTTTAGTGTATTGATTCTTCACTGCAATCAGACATCCCTGAAATTTTATTGAACTGCCTCAAAAAAACCTCAAGGAAGAAAAAGAAGTTTGCTGCTGTATCGCAGCTTGCAAACTGGGAGAAACAAACCAGAACTCCAAAAGCTTTCTTTTCCATTGAGCACTGGCAACAAAAGATCATGAGATAGCATTCTTTACTGAAATAAATCTGATGCAGGCAGCCTTGCCTGTGCATCCCTCACACACTTAGAATTCTCTGCGATGGTTACCTTGGAGGGTTAATGTCTGATTGCCTTGTTTTACAATTCAGCCGTATTCTTTCCAGTATTCCCGCAGAAAGTTTTCATGTAGATGCTTTACAAGAGCATGGAATGTAAGAGGAGTATATATAGAAGTACAGAATATAAAATGTTAAAATTTGAGAGATTTCCTGTATGTGTTTGATGCAGATGTAAAAGAAAAACCTGGGTCCTACAGGCTTCGTTGCAATTTGCACTGTAAAAATGACATGATTTTTCTGAGACAGGATGGGATTATGGAAGGCAGAATTCTTTATGAAAATCAAGCACATTGTCTTTATGGTGCAAAATCCCCCATAAATGCAGGAATTTATTTATTTATTTATTTTTAAAATTTATTTACAGTTTTGTCATTTGTATTGCTGTAGAGGTTTATCAAAAGTTTCAGAATTTTCTCTGTTCACAGGTCTGGAACTCAGGTTTAATTATAAACTTTGCTGTCGAGCCTGACACACAAAGCTATAAACAAGAAAAAATTCTCTCTGAAACTCACCAAGTCATCTTTAAGTTTAGCACTGAACTCTGATGATTTTGAACAATTGGATGACATGGATTCTTCACAATCTCTCAGCATTGTGGGTCTGTAAACTTGGTTCTGTCTCTTCAATTCACAGCAACAATACATTGTTTTGGTCTTTTACAGGAAAATTACATAGGTGAGACGTCTGTTCAAGTGCATAAACACCTTCAGTTTGTGGTTTGTTGGGTTTTTTTAAAAGCAAGGATAACTAAACTTTTCTTCTACATGTAATATGCATAACAAATAAAGAACTAGATAATATTTCTGAGTGGCTTCAGATATATTTCATCTTGGGTCATTATATTTCTGTTTTCCCAAGAGCACAATACTAAATAGCAAAGGTTCATAGCAAAGAAAAACAAATAGAGGGCGTTTTTAAAACAATAATAAATCCTGCAGAGAACCAGCCTCAAGCACCCACTCAAGTAAAAAAAGTAAAAAACCAGTTACTTAACATTTAGTGATCTAAAAAAGATTAGTTGACTCATAGTCAGCTTAAAATCTGTTGAAGATACTCTGGGCATAGTATTTTAAGAGGAGGTTTCCTAAACACGTAATACTGTGATGCTTCTTACAGTACCTAACATGTAAGTATTGTCTTGAAAAGAGTAAAAAAGTTTAATTTTTCCTAGAGAAATAATCACTGAGGGGAAAAAAGCGTAAAAATGTACCACTGTAACTGGGGAAACATGTCATTGAGGAAGCATTTCTCTCCAGCCCTTACTAAGTGATGTCCTTGTCTTTGGCTCTTCCTATATTCTATTAACCTTCTTCAAAGCTATATGTGGTTTTAGTTCTCATTTACACTCCTGTCACCATTATGACTGAGTGCATTGTGCTGGCAATACCACAAATACGAAGAGATGGAAATTTACCTCTAGGAATGTGATTCATTTGTTGAAATTTGGACATTGAGCTGAGCTATTTATCTGCTTTCTAGCCAAGAAGGGGTAATTCTGAGCTACAATCCATCTTAGCATAACATAAAATAAATGCCTTCATAAGGATCAGATGAATCCTGCATATGTCATTCCCCTGACAATAAAGGAAAGCCAGGTAATGAGCTCACACACAAATACCCATGGTATGGGCACGTACAGTGACCTAAGATGAATGTTAGTCACAGCTTCACCAATTTAATTGAACCCTGTGACCTTTACTTCCCCATTAATACTCTTTTATCCCTGACTGAATCCTGCAAAGCAGAGACAATGGGATAGGGCGCTTGAAAACTGTTAGCTCTGCAAAGCACACAACATGCAGGAATCTCTCTAGTGTCTTTGTACAGTGTGTCTGTGCAAATCTTCCACATTCTTCTGCCCGGGATTTCAAGAGTGTCATTGATTCCTTTCCTTATAGCTGGCAATTTCAGAGGCTGCTGAAGTGCATGATGAACACCTGGTCTTCAGCAATAATAAAGGCTCCAGGCTGTATCAAAGGTCACAAAACCTGAGACCTGCTGAACTACTGAAAATACTTCAGAACATCCTTCTTTGCAGCCCTCTTTTAAAAGGAAAAAGAAGATTTTAGAGAGGGTGAATTTAGAGCTCTCCACAAATCCTGAGTAAATAGGTTTTAATATTCTTCCTTGAAGCTGAGTGGGAGAGATGGGGAAAGAGGAGGGAAGGGAAATTCCCTCTTTTTTCCAGACGCAGATGGAGAAGGAACAGGACATCTGCTCATCCAGCAGGCTACAGTAGTGGCTGCTTCCATGGAAGAGACCATCAGGAGGGTTTCTGACCTATTTGTGCCACGTGCTTTTATCTCCTGCTACTTACATGACCCAGTAATACTAGAGCAGAGAAAGTTATGGTGATTTGTTCAGCTGTCTAAATACCATTTCAGGGACTTCCCACTCACAGAGCTCAGGTACCTCACAGGCTAATCCCCCTATCTGTGCAGCTGTGTAGAATGGTTAAAAGGCTTTTGCTTTAATATTACCATCCCATTCACTCAGCAAGTCAATTTTATTATGATGGATTTTACTAGAAATACAGTACTAAGGTCCTCATCCAGCGTAAGTCACAATTATTTTATCGTAGGAGAAGAAACTGTGTGCAAAACGTAGGAAAGATGCCCTGTACTATTGCATCCAGTTTGGTGACACTTAGACCCAGTGGAAGCTCTAATGCCTTTTAGTTAGCAAGGCTGGCAGGAGAAAACTCAGTGAGAAACTGTGTGAGTGCATGTGCACAAATGTGCAAACAATCGCACGTAGCGTGATGGAGATTTTAGAGATTCCGATTGCACAAACCGGGACAGCACCACAAAACTTGGGCAGCATATGAAGATATGCTCACACAGTAGCCCTCAGTGCTTTTTCTAGGCTTGCATAAACAGAAAAAAAAGTCTTCCCTTGATGTAGGATAGAACTAATTTGCTTAATATGTAAGGACCAGGAGAGCAACTGGTAGGAAAGATGCACATCATTGTGCGCATCTACTGAAAAGTCCCTCATTGTGGAAGGTGAGCACTGGCTATAGGACTACTAAAGAAATAAGTTATTCTTTAATATGAATAAAGCTTTTAGAATTTGAATCTCAGAGAGAATCCTGAATATATTTAGATTTCCTTTCCGCAATTTTTGAACTCGAATAAAAGTGACAGACACAGATCATCACAACATACACTGCTCCAACCCTCTTGCAACGAAGAGCCAACACAAAATCTTTCAGAACTGAAAACAGTCATCATTTCACTTAATGTTTCTCCCTACAGTTCAGTACCTTCTGTGCTTTCAAGATGCATTTGATTGCTAGCAAATATACATACTTTTCTTCCATTTAATTCTTTAGTTTAAAAGAAGCAATGCTTTCACTGTCAGGGCATAAACTTTAATAAATATTCTGCCTTCTGATAATTGATTTTTTTTTTTTAATTCTTACAGATGACTTGTAATGTACATATTTCATTCCAGATTACTGTGCCATGTTTCTACAATGTAACTAACTGGTATTTGATTACCAGCTAGCCAGCATTCTTGCCACAGATTATGAAGTTGCAGCTAGACGTAATACTAGTTCTACTATCAAAACCAATTATGGAACAATTCACCAGTCTAAACCTTTAATTCAGCCCAATCTGTGCATATAGGGGAGAGGCTAATCTTTTTTTTTTTTTTTTTTTTTTAAATTAAAAATATTTCAGACCAAGAAACACAGTTAAATATGACATTGATTTTATGTTCTTGCTCTCTGGCTCACTTCGAATGGCAGTGCTCAAGAACATGCCAGGCAATGCTTGTTATTTACATACTTATTCTTCCATTTTTTCCTCTAAAATCCAATTCATTCTGTCACTGGTATATATATCTCGAAAATAAAAATCAATTCAGTAGTCAAGGGTATATATATTTAAAGAATCATTAAAATAAGCTATAATTTAATTCAGCAAGCTAACAGTTGGTAAAGGCTAAGTCTTATTTGCCTACTTACTACATTGCAATGAGATTAGTCACCTAACATAAGTAGGAGTTGGTTCTGTAACAAATCTGCAAACACATAAAAAAAAATTGAGTTAATTCTGAAATACCATTTTTAGCTTGTTCTCGTTGTGTCTCTTTAATATTATAGAGGTCTCCTAGTAGTGACAGTTTTAAACTTGGCTCTCCTGCTTTTTGAGAGATGAAGTCAGCCCTTCATCTGAATGGTTTTTTCATAGTTTAATATCCTCATCAGTTTTACTTGAAAGCTAGGCTAAAAAAAATGAATAATAAATTTGATGAGAGCTGGTTAGAGAAAGTATTGCATTGAATCTGGATTGCTCCCAGCTGTCTTAATTGAACAAAGGGAAATTTTCCAAATACACCTTCTATATTGGCTGACTGCCTTAGAAGTTCTCTGAAGATAGAAGAAAAAGTCCTTCCTTTCCAGATTAAAATACATTCCATTAAAAAAATCCCAAACTATTAAAATTTGCCATATGAAATTGGACCAGAAATAATGCAAACCAGATTATTTAATTTCAAGCTGGCATTCGAATTAAGCTATATTATGTGTCTGTTTTGATGTTGGAATAGATAACAGGGTTCTAGGCTTTGTCGTGTAGTTTTGTGTACAGATAAAATCCTCATTTTTAAAAGCAAAAGTCCTGGTTTTATTTGAGAAAGTGTAAATTGGTAAAAGTACCAGCACCATTTCCTAGTGATGTGGAAATCCGTCTGCAAGGTCTGACCCCAGACTGAAGCTGGAGCTGCCAATGCCTGAAAGCAGCTGAAAAGAGACGACTGGAAGCATCAGAAGAGTCAACTGGAGCTTGAGTTATTTGAAGATAAACCCAAGATGCAATGTTTCATCAGGCTGCATCATCCTTTTGATATATTACTCCTTGGTCTGCTGTGGCCACAGGTCTGCACAGCCTGGTTTTCCAGCAGCAGCTGAAGGGTGATACAGTAGGTAAGTTGATGACTATTAGTGAAAAAAAAAAAAAAAAAAAAAATTCCAGCCTTGTTATATCGGTGCTTTCTGACAGTGGGATAGGGTTTGTTCATCCCTAAACTGCCAGGGAATTCCCTCTGGTGATGGGAATGGACTGTAGGAGAGGCAAATTCAAGCTGGTGGCAGCAAAATGTTACAGGGCTTTTCAGGAAAATGGCTGAGGAACTGCAGCGCAGCAGTTGTTAGAAGCTGTTAGCATCCCTCTGTCACGCGTGTTTTGAAACACAATATCCATGCATCGCTTTGCAAAAATCCCTTTAAAATTTTGCATATTCTGATTTTACCTGTTATGGCACTCCTAGGATGTGGTCTGCCAGATCCCACCAGTGGGATGTCAAGGAGATGCTGGTGTAATTGAAGGCAGCAGTCATGTCTAAAACAACGTGTGCTCCACCATGAGACACCAAAGATTTTTCCATATGGAAAGTGTACCAGCTTCTCATGAGCAGCAGGAACATGTGATTTTCATAATAAATACACCTGAGCAGAAAAAGATAGCACTAAAAGTACTTAGTTAAAACAAAGGGGAGTTAGTGATTATTATTTATACGTGACATTTCAGTCTGCTCACAACACCAAACTGGCTTATCTTCTCTACACGTAATTCCCTGTACTTGTCACATAAATTGCAAGTTTGTGGAAGCTGATATTTACCATGTACGGCAATTAAACCCAAATTATACTGAAAAATTAGTATACATAGAATTTAGTTTGCAGAGGTATGTAATAAAAGAATGTTTTTAAGGAGCTATTCAGGCTCTTAAAAGTTAGGGAGTGCCGAAATTAGAAGAGCAACTCAAATTTAGCTCACTTGTAAGTGTGGTTAGTAATACCATACCTAATGACATAGTCACATGGCCTTCCCACAGCACACCTGTGTCATTTGTCAGGAGGATGGACAGACCTCATTGAGGGCAAGCTAATCAAATATTCCACTTTCAGTAAGCTCAAGCCTTACTTACGCATTATTAACACAATTACTCAAATCCTCCTCTGAATTATTAATCTCCTCATGAGATTTACTGTGATAATCTCTTTGCAATATTATCACTATTTACCAACTTTATTAATGTATCCTTACAGCTCAGTTTTGAGGTTACTCTTCCCCTAATTTTCTACCCAGGGACCTGAGACAGAGAGATCGGAAGAACGGATGTTAAAACCAGAATTATCAAGTATTATCCAAAATTTGTGCGCCAAATTTTAGAAACTCAGAGCCTGATTTTTTTTAATGTGTTCAAATTTCAGCCAGCAGTTTTAAGTGCAGCTGTGAATGTTCAGCCCTGTTCTAATTTAGATCCAGATGTCTCCTGTTGGGCCACAAGAAAATGAAAAATGACAGAGGGGAGGATAGCATCAGTCTCTCCAGGGCAGCATTCAATTGCTTGCAGTCCCCTGCCTCATTTTCTGCACATTTTATGACTTCTGGAGCTTGTGAAGCAGGAGTCATGCTGACAACAGCTAGACCAGCTACATGACCCTGAAACTCTTTTAATTATATGATTGCAGATAATTTTTTCACAGCTATTTCTGCTTATTCAGTGCAGAGGAAGAATGATCCTCAGAAAAATACTGCAATGCAAACAGATAAGGTTGCATATGCATTTTCCCCAACTACTGAGAGCCTGACTTTGCAAACTCTGACTTCTCTAGTACATCAGAGCACTAACATCCTAAGAACATCCTCGTGCAAAATATTGAAACTATTTCTCAAGAATTTTTTAATAAATTAAATATTTCTTAATATTTAAGATTATTAACAGAATTAAATATTTCTTAACAGACTGCCTTTAAGGCCTTTTTCTTTTATTTTTCTTTCCTTCTTTTTTTTTTTCACTGCTGTGCCCTAGAGAAGATTGGTCTTGTGGTGAAAGCCTAAGGCAAGAAAATAGGAAATTTATTTCCAGAATCAGTTCTGCCATAGACTTTCTTAGTGACCTTGGACACTCCTTATCCTTGCTGTCATTCCCTTTCATCATCTTGAGGTTTGGACTAGCACAAGTGCTGCTTCAGGGTAGTTTTGTGGAGCTCAACTCATTATTCTTGGTAGAGGGTCAGATTCTCAGGTAGAATGTGCTGTGAAAGTGTGAAGTATTGTGCAATAGTATGCTGCAACAGAAGTGTTAAACATAAAGCGGTGTTGTGAAATACTAATAATGGTATTTTTGCATTAGAAGATAAGCCTTTAAAAATTGTTTACCTGCTATTCATGCTATCTTTATTAATATCACTATTTTGCCTTGGCCTGACCATGATGATTAGGTACCAAGGCCCTGATGGCTAGTAAAAAATATCCAGCATCACTGCCTAGCTTCAAAGCTGTATTACCCAGAACACCAAGTGAATACATAAAGCTTGCCTTTACCTGGGATGACTCAGAGCCCAAACAGAATTTCATAGTAGTTTGATATATTTAAGATTCTGC
>NW_020956575.1:0-5884 GCF_003031625.1 Empidonax traillii
GGCAATGGCAGAGAGAAGAGCATGGAAACTCCCACAGATCAAGGATTTGCACAGTGCCAGCTTGTTGATGCTCCCCAGTCCCAGCAGGCTACAGAGTTCTGAAGACATAATTCTTCACTTTGAGATGATAGAGGGATCAGAAAAAAGCCAGAGACATTATCTTAGCTGCCACTGCAATCAACTTACATTTTTCTCCCCCTGGACCCTGATCTTACTTTTTTTGAACTGGTTCAGAGCAATCAGAATCTCCAAATATCTCTTTTTCCCCATGCCAGGGTGCATTTAGCAGTTACATTGCATGGGTTAGTATATCTTTCTAATGAGAAGAGGTGCTAGGAAAGCTTTTATGTTGTTTTCTTTTTTATTTCGTTAATACACTTAGTGTGTGAATGTGCATCTGTGTAATATTTTGTTAATGTGACATTTATTCTCCTTTACTTCCAGACCCTCCTCAAGCATGTCTGCAAATCATTCTGGTTTTGTGTTTAATGCAAGTTATCAATCATCTTTCCATGAGCAAATGGTCTCATATTAAGTGGAAGGAACATTCTAATGTATTCATTCTATTATTGTTCCTTGGAAAAGACCCAGACTTGCAATAAACCAGTGATTGGAAATACACAAAGTATTTTAATATCCTAATTATTTTGATTTAATTGCCTCTAATAGTTTAAATTGATACTGAATTTGTTTAGAAGCCATTACAGAGGGATTCCCCTCACCCCCTGCCAAGTAGTTCAGAAACACATACTGAACTTAATCTGAAGACAAATACATTATTCCTATTCCAAGCTGCCAATGGTATGAGAAGGGGAAACTTGAATGAGAAAGCTAGGAGGAGGGAAATGAAAGATAAAAAAAAAAAAAAGAAAACAAACCCCAAAGAAAGCTACTATATATACACTCAATTATTATTTAAAAATTAATCTGATTTTTAAAAGAACTGTTACAACAGCAATTTTTCTGTCTTCAGGAGATGATAATCAGACACCCACTGCCTTCCTACATTGCTGGCACTGAGACAAATTTGACTATATGAGAAGACCTACTCAAAAACTGCAGCTCTCCCAGCCTACGTTTTTCCCCCTATGTTATCTGCATTTTCACCTGTTACAGTCATGCTTTTCACGTTTCACACAAATTTTATTTGAGGTCTTCACAGGAATTCTTTGCTCATATCCAGGATTTCGAACCATCCTTTCACTGCCTGGATGGACTGAGAAGACTTGAAGGTGATAATGCTCAGTCCTCCAACAGGGATCTCAGAAACCTTAGAAATTGCCCCAAGAAGGCTCATTGCTGCAATGGCAATAGAGACATCAGTAAAAAGCTACCGACAGGGCCAGTGGCCCACGCTGCTCCTGGTGCTACTGATACAGTATGTAGCCATCCTTAGCTATTCTTGACAAATGATGTCTCCAGGCCTGGATCCCCAGAGGGGTTTGGACTACAATAGCAAAGTTGCCATTTAGGATTCTTATTTCAGTAGTGTACTGACTTGTTCAAACAATTCCTTTTCAAACCCCCTTCAACGAGAAGGTATCACTGATTCACATTCTTGTGCCCCTAATAGAATCAATGGCATTACATTAGCATAAAATCAAATATGTGGAAGACTGAAGAAAAGTGAATAGGATCTCTATAATAAGTTAAGAATTTATGGCCCATGATAATTTTGAAAATAACTGTAGCTTGACAATAGCTATTGCCTGTAAACGAGCATCTAAGGATACCACATTACTTATGAAGCAAATTCATGATGACACAAAAGTTTCTCAAATGATTTTGCAGAGCCTTGATCACTAAATCAATTTTGAAGTCCTAATTTGCAGCAATTTTTAATGCACATTAATTCGTGATATGAAATTTTGATGCGTTCAGGTTTTTTTTTTTTAAATAAATTAGTGGCATTAGAACTTGTTTGAGAAATGTATTCTATATAAATATACTACAGTTCCAATCTCCATGCTTTACTGTTTTTGTTAGTTGCAAGTGAAGAGATGAGTGTTCCATGTCACATTATGGCATATGAATTAAGTCCTTGAGATTATTTAACTGTGTCCTTGACAGAGAGTGGAAGAAATAGTAATTTCTGAAAAACATTCAGAAACATTCCCTATGCTGTGAGAACTCCTAATTAGAGTCAGCCAACAACAATCATGAGGCTTTACTAAAGACTTTTAGAAAAAAATCTACCTTTGTTGTATCCTTTCTTTTGAATTACCTATGACTTTAAAGTCACTACTCAGAAGATGAGGAATTTGAACTCTGGCCTAGGAAGATTCCAAGTATTGATCGTGAATTATGACCTGGAGTACACTGGAAATGGGGTTTGCATTACCTCTCCTTTCTGAAACAGAATCACTCTGCACTATGAAATGCAAAATATATGGTGGAGGCAATTAAGAGAAAACCTGACTATGAAGACCAGTGCATAATGCACACAGACAAGACAGGGGAATTTGGATATTTTCATCCCTTTATAACAAAATCATAATAGAAAGGAACTAGAGGGCAGATCCTCCACATCCTTCATGCATGGAAAGGATTATCAAGGAAAAGAGCACTCAGAGAACTTGGTTTTATGTTTGTCTCAGCATTTCCAAGACTCTCAGAAAGCTCTTCCTGGATCAGCATCTTTCTCACAGATTTTGGCAACATTTAGGTAGCACTAAGCCACTCTGCTTCAGTCCACACTATGCTGGGAAGATCTATGGGCTAAATGAATGTATATTTGCAGTGCTTGAACATGTGCACAAACACAGCATGTCCAGACTGTAAGCTCTGTGGTGCTTGGGCAATGCTTAGCATTCACCTATCTGTGCCACAGACTGGGGTTAAACCATACCTAAAGCCAGTTTAGATGGAATATCTGCATTCTGATGCAGTGAAGAGAACAAAGCATTATTTGTTGACACTGTGAAAGACAGTGATAGTAGACCTGGCTGACTGCAATGCAACGGCATTTAGTCCAGTGATAACTTAGGGTTTCCTGAACATTTGTCCAGGTATATACCTGACACATAAACAACTTCATGATTATCTGTATTTGTTTGAAATACTGATCTATGATCCAAGTTTTCTATTGATGTAATAATCTTTTTACCCAGTCACCAAACATATACTGAATCCCTCAAGATGTTTTAACTCAATATCTTCATGCAAAATTTTCCTCCTTGAAATAATAAGGGATTTAAGTGTGCCTTTGTTGCTTTGTTCAGTTCTTTTTGTGATTAAAATGGTAGTTTTTGTCCTTTGACTTGTGTAATAATGCCTCATCCATTCCACATTCTCTTTGATATAATCTACCCTCACTAATGAGGTCATTTTGGCTTTCTTATTATATTGCCTATCAAAAAGATAGTTTTTAGATTTTAGAGATGTCACATTTTCATAGATTAAAAAAGATGGAAGACACTGGAAGGTGTCTAGTCCTTACAAGATGTAGTCCTGAAGAAAGAGATATCTTTGAGTATCCATAGTTGAGACAAAACCAATGTACAGGGGGCTTCTTTTTTAATAAATGTTTGTAAGCAAACATGAGTCTTGTGGCTCGCTCTTTAGCACACCATTTCTGAACTTGAAGCAGTTTATCTTCTTGAAGAAGCAAAGTTGAAGGTCCTCACTGGAGCATCATTTAGAGCCTCCCACCTTCAAAGCAAATCTAAGTTCTCCAGATGATAGCAGTTATCCTTGTCTGTGAAAATGGGATGTGAATTTATGGTCCTAGAACCATAGCAGATCACAGGAAATGTGTTTCACCACTTACTAGTGTAATGGTACAGTATGTACACCCAAAACAGATTTCCAAATGGAGTTGGCTTTTAGCTCTTTCATATAGCAAACTGATGCAATTTCTTTCCAAAAAGAGACCTTGGATGTGTGCCTGAAACAAATTTCCAAATCCCTTCATCAGAATATTCCTCCCTCTCTCCTTTGTCTCTGCCCCTCCTTTCCTTTAATAATGGGAATTATTTGCATCACAAGCTAAACATAACTTAATTTCTTTGTACCTTCCAGGAAGAAAATAATGTTGCAAAGTAAAGCAAATGAATAGTGCATGAACTGCTGCCATCTCTTGGTTATATTCATCACTCCAAGTATTCTGGGCGTATTCATCTAAATCAAGAATATTAGTGAATTTCATAGTGTCATTTTCCCTTTCCTCTTACACCCAGGACTGCAAACACAAATCAAGACATTATTTTGGTTTTTTTTTTTCTGATCCTGCTGCTGAAATTGCCAGTTGCTACTATTAAGGTAATGTATAAAATTCTTCTATCAATTTTTTTGTGTGTGTGTGCTTAAGCTAAGTCATTTGTCTTATTTTTCTGGGATTTAGTTTTTGTTTTATTTTAATCTCTACCCTTGTTAAGGTAGAGATTATGCTTCCAAGCATTCAGTTGTAATTTTTGTACCACAACAAAGCGAGTTAACTTCATTACATTAGCATTCTGATAATGAAAGGAGTGAGGACAAATGAAGGGAAGGGCAGTGGTAGTGAGGAATCACATCTGCCTAAATGAAACAAAACACATTTCCAATATAATTTTTTCTGTGTTTGAAGACTAACGTGCTAATTTTATGCCTTATCCAGTTGTGTGCTTTGATTAGAAGCTTGTTGAAGCTAATGGTATAACTCTGGTGCAGTTCAAGAGCATCTGGATTATTTCAGCTGAAAATCATTAGGTTTCTATTGAAGTTGCCAGTGGACTGACATTGGTTTCTCCCACCCAATACTGTTTGCCACAATTGCTGCATGTTTAATCAGCTCCTACTGATTTCAGTAGGACATCAATTGACCTTTTCTAGGTCAATTGCAATGTGTGGACGGCTAAAATATCCTGTCTGAGCAGTCATTAGATGCCCTCTAAACGATAATATGGATGATGAAATGGAACAAAATCCGGACAATTTCCCAATCACAGCCACAGAGGCAGGATTTTTGCCGGTTCCTCATTTTTTTTTTTCCATTCCCCTTGGTGTCCCACTTGCTTACTAACATGTTTGCTTGTAGTCATATCTCACCAGGCCCTGAGGCTGCACCACAGCCTGTCACTGCAGGCAGCAACAGAGAACCATCAGCAATTTGTACTAAAAGCATAAATGCAGAAGGTCTCAGAGCAACCTAATTAAAGTACTCCCACGTTATGCCAAAGGTTACACTAATACCCAGGCTATAATTAGCAGATCCTCTCACTTTGCTGAGAGAGGAGGCTGTAGGAGCAGAAGCAATTAGGAAACCCCCATCAGTCTGCTAAGCAGTTGCTTATCATGTCCTACTGAAAAGACCTTGTTGAACTGAAGCTTTACAAAAAGGTTTCTTTATCTGGAAAACCAGGAATTGCTTGGTTTTTCCCCAGCTGGCAAGATGCATCTGGTCATGGCTAAAGATCTCTCTCCCATGGGATATAGGTGCCCAGTTCCGGGTCGAATGACTCTATTATCTTTCTTTATGTTGTCATGACTAAATAGTATAATTATATACAAACTCCGCTAAACCTGCCCAGCATTCGGTTAGAAAGGACTTCTAGAAAGTAACAGTCTCCCTATGTAGCAGGTTTTGCTTCACTGGTTTTTATTCATGAGCTCATTACATGACAACTTACCAAAGCCTGATTTTCCTACTCACTGAAGTGATTAAAGCAACATCACCCCAGAGACTTCTTGTTTCCCTGCACGTACCACCGCAACCCTCTCAGCTTCCTCCAAAACAAGGGCAGAGCCCTACTGTGCTGAAAATTTGGCAGGTTCTCATTTCATAATGGAGCCATTTTGTTTGCTCTCTCTCTTTGCCTTGCTAAAATTTCTTCCTGATGACTTGATGAAATGATTAAAAAAAACCCAAAAAACAAAAAAACCCCCCCCCAAACAAAAAACCAAA